>NC_084555.2:1737500-1897500 GCF_033978685.3 Nerophis lumbriciformis
ATAATTAAAAAAAAACAAAAAATTATTATTTTTTTTAACTTGGCACTTCCCGCGGACCGTAGTTTGAGGACCCCTGATATAAACATCGAAATATGAATTAAATAGTAAAGATCCTGAATAATGTTTGGCAGCATGACAGGGACGATAAAGAGATTCCACTTTTGACACCTAATTGTTTTGGAAAATGTATTAATTTGTGAAAATATATAAAGTAAAAAGACCATTTTTTTTTATCATAAAGGGACAAGCGGTAGGAAATGGATGGATGGATTCAATTATACCACTTTATTCCTGTAGAAGTTACAAAAATGTATATACTTTTAACATAATGACTAAATTATTATTTTTTTCTTTTTCTGTGTGACCGAATAACTCTTTCACACAAATGCAACTTGTGAAAAAATACATCATATTTTATATGAAAACAAACAAAAAAAATTTATGAATGAACAAAAATGACAATTATTTAATCATATAATCGTGAATTTAAAAGTCTGAATTATTATGGAAGGTATATACTTTTAACATAATGACTAAATTATTATTTTTTTCTTTTTCTGTGTGACCGAATAACTCTTTCACACAAATGCAACTTGTGAAAAAATACATCATATTTTATATGAAAACAAACAAAAGTTTTTTATGAATGAACAAAAATGACAATTATTTAATCATATAATCGTGAATTTAAAAGTCTGAATTATTATGGAAGGTTGAGAGCTAAGCTGACAGCCAAGAGAAGGATGACATTGATGGAAGAAGAGAAGTGAGGAAAGTGTCAGCTCATCCATCAGACGCATTCATGTCGTTATTCAATTAGCGGCCGTCTAACACACGCGCGCACACGCACGCGGGGTTAAATGTAAAACTGTCAGATAAAGGAGAGATGTTTGAGGGTTTTTTTTTTAACCTGCGTGGGAATTATGATTAATTCTTCTTTTAAACGGGAAGCTATGAACATCCCATCAGTCATCATCCCAGTGAGAGCAGACATTGTACAGTAAGTGTTTGTTTTATTATGTTCTTAGTTTGTATTTCTTGTTTAGCACTTTGCAATAGTGCTGCCTGCTGGATCTGCTGAGCACTCAGCTTCTAAAACTTGTAGCTCAGCCTCTGTCATGATCCGTGGCCCGGATCATGTTTTTGTTATTTTCTGTTAGTTTTTGACTCCCTCAGTTCCTTTTGTTGAGCACCCTTGAGTTTGTTTAGTTACCTTGGCTACTTATTATTTTCACCTGCCTCTGATTGGTGTTCGGGATGCTCACCTGTTCCCTGTGCACCCTTGAGTTTGTTTAGTTACCTTGGCTACTTATTATTTTCACCTGCCTCTAATTGGTGTTCGGGACGCTCACCTGTTCCCCGAGGCATTATTTAAGCCTGCCTTTGCCAGTCAGTCGGCCTGGCTTCTTTGCTTGCTACACGCAACCTGCTATGTGAGTGTTCCTTGTCTTCTGGTCTATGCTAAGTGGTAGCCTTAGCTTCCAGTGCGATCGGCACGTTGTTACTTCGGCTTGTTTTTGGTTTTTGGTACTTCCTTGAGTTTCAAAGAATAAATCATGTTCCTACCTGCACGTCCTGTCTTGAGTGGTCCGTTTGCATCCCGGGGGAACGAACCTCGCAGCAAGCTGCGACCCCCCGCACGTAACAGCCTCTGTATATTCAGGTTCAAAAATATAAGTTTCTGGATCATTTGTCCCAAAGTAGTCGTCGTAGGCTCTCATGAAGTCTACCACGAGTAGTGTCGCTGTTGTCGAAGGGAAAAGCAAATGTTGTGATGCGTCTGAAAAATTAATACGCCGCCGTATACTTAAAATGAGCAAAATACATAAATATTACATGTTATTATGAATGTACTACATTACATGTATACTTAGTGTGTATATAAAACATTGTAGGCGGAATAGAACCATTGTTAGCTGACTTTTGCTCACGTTTATTAACCAGTTAGAACACATTAAAAAAAAGAAAAACATATTTGCTTGTCTTAAAAACTAAATTAAGATTGTGAACAATAGTCAACATTTCATAAAAAAGTGCAGTTCCATTTTAATGTTTGCTGTGCGAGACATTTTTCAGCTTGTATTGTTTTTTTTGCAGTGATGCTTGATTTGCACTCAAAGTTTGCACATTAATAAAACAAAACATTTTGTCCTCAATACTATCAATATACAGGAAATGTACTGATTTTTACATAAGAAGAGGTAAAAAAACAAAAACAATTGTAGGTATACAGAAAATACATTTATAACAGTTTAATGGACAAAAATAATATTTATTCTGTTATTATTCGTTTTTTCTCATCTGCCTCCTCTTACCACAAGTCAGGTTTATAATCATATTTAAGTGAACAATGACAGACTGTATGATTTTAAAACTCACATCCTCGCTCCTTAATCTTTAACTTGTCGGCACTATTTTGTAAAAAAAATAATTAAAAATGTTAAGTCAATAATTAGGAGTCCTTCAGGAGTCTAATAATAACAATAAATAATACTAAAGACTAGAGATGGCCGATAATATCGGCCGATAAATGCTTTAAAAATGTAATATCGGAAATTATCGGTATCGGTTTCAAAAAGTAAAATGTATGACTTTTTAAAAACGCCGCTGTACGGAGTGGTACGCGGACATAGGGAGTACAGAGCGCCAATAAACCTTGAAGGCACTGCCTTTGCGTGCCGGCCCAATCACATAATATCTACGGCTTTTCACACACACAGGTGAATGCCATTCATACTTGGTCAACAGCCATACAGGTCACACTGAGGGTGGCCGTATAAACAACTTTAACACTGTTACAAATATGCGCCACACTGTGAACCCACAGCAAACAAGAATGACAAACACATTTCGGGAGAACATCCGCACCGTAACACAACATAAACACAACAGAACAAATACCCAGAACTCCTTGCAGCACTAACTCTTCCGGGAGAGCATGTCCCAAATTCCAAGCTGCTGTTTTGAGGCATGTTAAAAAAAAAAATTGGCATTTTTTTCCATAACTTGAGTTGATTTATTTTGGAAAACCTTGTTACATTGTTTAATGCATCCAGCGGGGCATCACAACAAAAATAGGCATAATAATGTGTTCATTCCACGACTGTATATATCGGTATCGGTTGATATCAGAATCGGTAATTAAGAGTTGGACAATATCGGAATATCGGATATCGGCAAAAAAGCCATTATCGGACCTCTCTACTAAAGACTAAAATAGGGCCACAAACAAAATCTTGTTGAGGGGGCCATACAAAGCCCTAGGCTGGCCCTGGTCACACAACAACACACACAAAAAGACATACAGCCCGCCCACATGCACATAATAATAATAATGATAGTGGATTCGATTTATATAGCCAAAAAACTCACCAAATTTTGCAAAAACGTCAGGTTCCGCAAAAAAAAGTTATATTTTTCAGGGTCCCGAACACAGAATTTCAAAATTGACTCTTGAGTGCCCCCTTGAAAAAACAACAACCCCTTCCACCAGACCTAAAATGTCATTTTAGGGGCAAGGCCACTTGACCTCTGGTGTCGTCAACTTTCTGAGGGCACAAAGACCAAATGTCAGGGCAGGAAAGCCATCAAATGAAAACAATGATTTTAAGTCATAAGTCCTAATTAATGTAGCTTAAAGGTTACATTTTTATTATGCCTTACTTTATATATGAAGCTGTTTATTGTACATAATTGTTTATTTCTTAATAAATAGCATCTGATGAAAAACAGTAAATGAACACAACAGCTCAAGTATAAGTGCTTTGGCTTCTTTTGCCTTTGGGACTTTCCTTAACCTACGCTGCTCCACACGAAAACATTTGAGATTTTACTTGGCTAAACAATGCAGATATACGAGCTTACAATGTCACTTTGTACCCCACTACAAACTTGTACACCTGCTATTTTTGAACAGTGTTTGAAACTAGCCAACAAGTACATTCAAAATGCTGAAGTGTTCCTTTTGCCCACGATAAGAACACTTCCTGTCATAGCATATTCAAGCAGGACCCATGCTTAGGCTAAGTGTTTCTTTTGCCCACAATGACGATACCATGTTGGGGCTTTATATTATTTCGTGCGCGGCCAGGCGTGTTTTCTTTATGTTGCATTCTGAACATTTTACAAAGTAATAAGTAAGTTTGAAGTAACGTTTATGCCAACCTTTTTCCAAAACACAATATAGAATGTGAGATATAACAGGATAATGCATACATTTATCATTTGTTTTCAAAACGGTTACAAAAAAGTGGGACCCCAAAAATGTACAGTGGGACCCCATTTTTAGGACTTGATGGGGTCCTTGGGACCAAATTCCTAGCGCCAACACTGATGGAGTATTGGTGCATGCAAAACAGCAGCAGGCGGCTGTGGCCTGCGGGCCGGTTATAATACTAATCAAATATCATCCCAGAGGCCATAGATAATTCATTCTTAAGCCGAATTTGGCCCGCGGGCCTTGACTTTGACATATAGTTTATAGACGATTAATTTGGAAACTGTTACCCTAAATGCATTTGTATACAATGCACTATACACAGGGATTCAAAACGAATCACTCGATATTTCAAAAATGAATAACATTGGAAACCTAGCTTGAAGATGTGTTGTACATAACCTGGAGTCGTGAAGTGAATTATATTTATATAGCGCTTTTCTCTAGTGACTCAAAGCGCTTTACATTGTGAAACCCAATATCTAAGTTACATTTTTAAAGCAGTGTGGGTGGCACCGGGAGCAGGTGGGTAAAGTGTCTTGCCCAAGGACGCAACGGCAGTGACTACGATGGCAGAAGCGGGTATCGAACCTGGAACCCTCAAGTTGCTGGCACGGCCACTCTACCCACCGAACTATACTGCCCCTAAATTTGGGGGGGTATGGTATTTTTTATTTTTTTGTCATAAAGAAATACAATCATGTGTGCTTACGGACTGTATCCCTGCATACTGTATTGTATTGATCTATATTGATATATAATGTATATATTGTGTTTTTTTATGTTGATTTAATTAAAAAAAAAAAAAAAACATTTTTTTTTTTTTTTTTTTAATTTCTTGTGCGGCTCGGTACCAATCGGTCCACGGACCGGTGGTTGGGGACCACTGTTTTACACCACCGGCAGCACGGACAACATCAAGACTATATGAGAATTCCTCCCAAACGAGGCATTTTGAAGGTAAACAAACTAGTGGTTAGAGTGTCCGCCCTGAGATCGGTAGGTCGTGAGTTCAAACCCCGGCCGAGTCATACCAAAGACTATAAAAATGGGACCCATTACCTCCCTGCTTGGCACTCAGCATCAAGGGTTGGAATTGGGGGTTAAATCACCAAAAATGATTCCCGGGCGCGGCCACCGCTGCTGCTCACTGCTCCCCTCACCTCCCAGGGGGTGATCAAGGGTGATGGGTCAAATGCAGGGAATAGTTTCGCCACACCTAGTGTGTGTGTGTGTGTGTGTGTGTGACTATCATTGGTACTTTAACTTAAAGTGTTTGTCTTTCTTTATTGTGGTTTGTGTAATTGAGAATTGTTTTGTCTTCGTTTTTTTTTCGTTTGTGTAAATGTAAATATTTTGTATTTTTTTTAGTTTGGTTTGTGTAATCATAAATTGTTTTGTCTAATTGTAATTTTTTTTGTCCTTCATGTAATTATAAATAGTTTTTGTCTTTTTTAATTTGGTTTGTGCAATTGTAAAATGTTTTGTCTTTTGTTTTTGTTTTTTTATTTGTGCAACTAGTGGTTGTTTTGCCATTTGTTTTTTGGTTTGTGTCATTGTAAAGTGTTTGTCTTTCGTTATTTTAGTGTGTGCAATTGGTATTTTGGTTTGTATAATTGTAAATTGTTTTGTCTTTTGTTTTTCTTGATTGTACAATGTTAATTGTCTTAGTTTTTTGGTTTGTGTGAGTGTAAATTGTTATTTTTTTGGTGGTTTGGTTTGTGTAATTGTCAATTGTTTTGTGTTGTTCCCTTGTTTGTGTAATTGTAAATTGTTTCATTGTTTGTTATTTTCGTTTGTGTAATTGTAAATTGTTTCATTGTTTGTTATTTTCGTTTGTGTAATTGTAAATTGTTTGTCTTTTTGTTATTTAGTTTTTTGTACATTTTTTTGTGTTTCGCTTTTTTGATTTGTGTAATTGTAAGTTGTTTTGTCATCTGTTTTTTGTTTTGTTTAATTGTAAATGGTCTTATGCTATTTGGGTTTGTGTAATTAAAAGTAAAGTGTTTGTTTTGTTTACCTTTTGTTTTTTTGTAATTGTTAACTGATTTGCCTTTTGTTTTTTTTTGGTTGGTGTATTTATAAATAGTTTTGTCTTTTGTTGATTTTGGTTTGTGTAATTGTAATGTTTGTCTTTCATAATTCTAGTTTGTGTCTTTGTGAATTGTTTTGTCATTTGTTATTTTGGTTTGTATACTTGTAAATTGTTTTGTCTTTAGTTTCCTATTTATTTATGAAATGTTAATTGTTCGTCTTTTGTTTATTGGTTTGTGGAATTGTAAATTGTTTAATCTTTGTTATTTTGGTTTGTGTATTTGCAATCTTTTTTTTCTGCTTTGTGTATTTGTAAATTGTTTTGTTTTTTGTTACTTTGGTTTGTGTAATTGTAAATTGTTTTGATTTGTGGTATTTTGTTTTCTGTAATTGTAAATAGTTGACTGAAATGTTAAAGTGTTTTGCACTTCCAGGCCACCGTAGGTGATGCTGTAAAAGGTTTTTTGTACAAAGTTCTCATGGCAAAGATGACTCATGTGAGTAACGGGAGTTAAAGTAACAGGAGGGAGTTTTGAAACTAGAGCTAGCAAATGCATGAAAGGCAGCTCAAGTTGTGCAAACTTAATATTTTCACTATTTAAAAAACAAAAATGGACTTACACTGTTTGTTGTTCTTATTCTAATGTTCCTGTTCTAGAGTTACAATGCATTCCAAATTAACATCAATACACTAATCTGTCTGGAGTCGCAAAAAAGGAAAAGCCGTATATGAGTGTTATAATGAAGACAACACATGATGTAAGTGTCTATATTAGCTATAATAGCCTACTATCAAAATGACAATGTGTCGCAGGCTGAAGCAAATCTGTCTATCTATCCGACACAAACATACATACGCACACACACACGCGCACACTTGTGTGAGTGTATCAGCCCTTTTTCCTTAAAAGCTCTGACGTCAGCTGACCCTAACATCACCTCATGACACCTTTATGACACTTTGTCTCCTTTACCTCCAACATGCTTCATCATGCTCCTCTTCGTCAATCTTCCTCCTGGCCTCCTCGCCCTTTTGGCGCCTTGAAAGGATACAGATGAAAGCGAGTCAAATTTATACAGATCACTTTTAATTTTTTTTAATTTTTTAACGCCTGCGTTGAGAAAAGTATCAGAGACCAAAATAAAATAAAAGTATTCAATACAAAAGAAATAAAAGAAGCCGTTTAAGCTTTTTAAAGACAAAGCAACCGCTAGATGGCACTGTCTCCTCAGCAGTGGGGCATTCATGTAATCAGGCTTCCATTCAAAAAAGGATGAATTGATTTACACTTAAAATATTCTTTATTGTTATTTTTTTTCCATACGTTATTTAATTCTTCCAAACAGGTTTTTTTACCCAATGTATTTCATTCACAACCCTAAATAAAATGATGAACATCATTTCATTTCACAGAATAAAAAGGACCAATTTTTTAAATGTAGTTTTTGGTAATTAAATGGAACAAAAAATGTAGTCGTATTAGGTTTATCTAGTTTAATATTACAAAAATGGTTACAACAATTCTTTAATTAAAATAAAGTAGAATTCTAAGATTTTTTTGTCAATTTATTCTGTTATTTTTTGTTATTGTTGTAAAATTACCATTTTTTATAGTAAAATAAAAAATAGAATAAGTCATAACATGTTTTTGTTCACTTATATTACATATTTATTCTCAAAAAATTTCCACTTTTTTTTTTGTATTAAAATTGAAAAAGACCCTGAAATAAATTCATATTATTCCAAATGTTACATCATAACATTACATACATATTCTGATATATATATATATTTTAAATAAATACATAATATATGAATTATGTACAACAATTTCCCTTGTGGATCATTAAAGTCTGTCTAAGATATATATATATATATATATATATATATATATATATATATATATATATATATATATATATATATATATATATATATATATATATATATATATATACATATATATGTATGCACGCACACACACACACACACACACACACACACACACACACACACACACACACACACACACACACATATATATATATACTGTATATATATATATATACATATATATATATATATATATATATATATATATATATATATATATATATATATATATATATATATATATATATATATATAATATTATGGATTTATTTTTGTAAAATAACCAAAAAACAAAGTGGACTTTTTTGGAAAATAAATGGGAACAAAAGCTTGTTATTTTATGACTTGTGTATATACTGTATATATATATATATATATATATATATATATATGTATATATATATACGTATATAGTGGGGGTCAAACTATATATATATATATACAGTATATATATATATATATATATATATATATATATATATATATATATATATATATATATATATAAATATATATATATATATATAGTGGGGGTCAAACTATATATATATATATATATATATATATATATATATAGTGGGGGTCAAACTATATATATATATATACAGTATATATATATATATATATATATATATATATATATATATATATATATATATATATATATAAACTATTTCTTTTGTGGATCATTAAAGTTTGTCTAAGTCTATTATACCTGGAATATTATGGATTTATTTTAGTAAAAAAACAACAACAAAGTAGAGGTTTTTTTTTTAAATAAATGGGAACAACAGCTAGTTATTTTGTGACTTTATATATATATATATATATATATATATATATATATATATATATATATATATATATATATATATATATATATATATATAAAAAATAACAAGCTTTTGTTCCCATTTATTTTCAGAAAAAAGTCCACCTTGTTTTTTACTAAAATAAATCCATATTATTCCAGGTTTCTGCCTCATTATATTACATATTTATATTGGTAAAATCATTCTCAAAAACCATGTTGTTTTTTGTTTTTCTAGTGTTGCATATGTTGCGGGTTCGATTCCCGGGCTCATTTAAAAATCACAATCATAAAAAAAAGCACAAAGACCATTTTGCTTTCTTCGATCACATGACACATTATGAGAACGTATAAATATGGACATTTCTTTAGTTTTTATCAATCCAATTTTGCATCACAAAAAAAATCAATATCCGACCTTGATCAATTTAGAGTCAGCATGTCTTCCACCAGCGTGTCATGTCCACTAAGGTTGTCAGAACACGCTTGCATTAATAAGCTACCCTTTTAGTCTTCTCATTGCCACTGGAGCGAGACTTTCTGAAGCTTCTAAAGGGAGTGTGTGTGTGTGTGTGTGTGCACGTGTGGGTGTGTGTGTGGACCACGTGGATCAGTGACGAGACGTCCTTGAGTGTGTGATCCTGTCATGAAGCTTTTTGCCTTTGGCCATGCAGTAGCTTGGCGCTCATTAAAGCTGCGGACACACACAACCTGCTGTTACAGGTATGTGTGTGTGTGTGTGTGTGTGTGTGTGTGTGTGTGTGTGTGTGACATTTCCCACCAAAGACCACTTAATTGGGGACAGAGGATGTTGCAGTGTCATGTTCCCAATTAGGAGGAAGTGGATGGTTTGGGTCAGTGGTTAATAGTCGAGGTTACAGTCTGCAAAATGTGCGGAGGAGCTGCCTTGCTCATAAACCCTCATGGCGTGAAACCCTGTACCTCATCCTGAGGGTTCTGGTTCAGATTAAGGCTTTAGGAAGGATCAGGTTAGGATAGACTATGTTGAGGGTTGAGATAGAGTTAGGTATTAGAGTTCGGGTTAGGATTCGGGGTCTAGTTAGGGTTTGAGATTGTGGGTTTTTATAAAGATTGAGGTTTGGATTCGGGTTTGAGTTAGGGAAAGGGTTTGGGATAGTGCTCTGTTTAGGGGTTTTTCCCCTAAAGTTAAGGTTTTCGTTGGAGTTGAGGTTTGGGTTAGAGTTGGAGTAAAGGCAGCGTTTAGGTTAGGGACATATTTAAGAAAGTCCTCTGGTTAGAGTTTTAGGGTTAGAATTAGGGTTTATAATTTCAATTAGGGTTAGGGTGTAGAATTAGGCGACTGTTAAATTTTGAGTTAAATTTAAGGTTAGAGTTTAAATCAGGGTTTGCTTTAGAGTTTGAGTTAGTGCAGGGTTTGGGTTAGGATTAGGGAAATGGTTTGAGATAGTGCCCTAGTTAAAGTTAGGATTAGGGTTTAAGGTTTTAGTTAAGGTTATGTTGAAAGATTGGATGAAGCTCAAGGGTTTTGGTTGGGGTTTGAGTGAGTGTGGGGTTTGGGTTAGGATTAGAGTTAGGAGAAGGGTTTGAGGAAGTGGTTTTGAGGTTAGAATTAGGGTTTGGGATTTCAATTAGGGTTACAATGTTAAAGGGGAACTGCACTTTCTTTGGAATTTTGCCTATCGTTCACAATCATTATGAGAGACAAGAACACATACGTGGTTTGTTCAATGATTTCAAAGATGGGGCTAATGGAAGTCAGCGATGTAACCTTCATAGCCCTGTAAAGCATTTCAAACCCCCCCAGCAACGTTTTATATACACACTGCAAGTCTATAAATAATGTAGTAACAGACAAGTTCCTAACAAATATGTCATATGTACAGTATTTACCGTATTTTGATCATTTTAAGCATTGTCTGAACTTATTTCCTTGGCGCATGTATTTCCGTTTTGCATGGCAGCGCACTTCCGACTTCCCGCAACAAATGTGTGTCCCTACTTTCGGAAACAAACGCGAGTGAGTTTTCTAATCATGGCAGACTTGGTAATAGACGATGAAGATGACTACTTTTGGACACATGAGGATCACTTTTTGAAGCTGAATATACAGGGGATGGCAACACTGGCGAGCAGAAGAGAACATGAAGTGATTTTAGGTCTAGAACATATTTTTGCTTAGTTCATTATATAAATAAAAGAACATTTCTTGCCACCTTATGTTGTATATTTTTTGCATGAGGTTTCCAGTTCATTTTCTCATCTATTATAACACCTATAAATATGATAACATTATTTTAGTTTTACTGAGTCTGTTTTTGTCAAACCATCTTTTTAATTTGTTCATTTCTTTCGTTATTATTTGGATTAGCTTCTGTGTGTTCTCTCCTGAACAAAACACAGTCGTATCGTCTGCAAATAATGCTAACTTTAAGTCCTTCATTACTTTGCAAATGTCGTTTATATAATATCTCTAGCGCTGTAGATAAACTATCACCTACTGCTTCCTGTTGGTTAGGTTGATTCTTACCCAGTTCAAGACCAGCCCTCTGATTCCACATCATTCTAATTTATGAATTAAGACATTATGATGGATTGTGTCAAATGCTTTAGTTTTGTTTACCATCTATTGAACTAATAATTTCCTCTGTCATTTTGATTAATGCCATTGATGTTGAAATGTTTGGATTAGGTTTAGCGTTAGATGATCGTGGGTTAGGGTTTGAGTTAGGATAGGGTTTGGATTATTTTAAGGGTTTGGGACAGTGTTTTGTTTAGGGTTTTAGGAATGGCTAACGATTAAGGTTTGAGTTAGGGTTTATTTTCTTCTACAGTATGGAAGTATTCTACTTGAACTATGATGTCATAGAGCAGTAAATAGTTTGGTTGGCATGGTAGCAGCCCAGTAGGTAAAGATAACCTTTTTTCCCCAAGCGCAGCTATAATTACTGCCACTGTGTTTGGCAAGAGAAACAACAGAGAACACTTTCTGAGCCAAACTTATCTATCACACTCAGCAATGACTAAAAGCCCCGAAAGAAGTCGCATTCCTGTGTAGCACCTTAGCTAGCATACAACATTTAGCACCCTTTCTAGATATATCAATATTTTTTTATTTACAACATTAATAATATATACATACTATGCAATTGTAAAAAAGCTTGTTGTGAAAATGAGTTGAAATTTCACAAGAAAAAGGTCACAATTTCACAAGAAAAACTTAGAATTTTGGCAGTATTATAGTAAAAGT
Organism: Nerophis lumbriciformis; assembly: GCF_033978685.3. Taxonomy (NCBI): domain Eukaryota; kingdom Metazoa; phylum Chordata; class Actinopteri; order Syngnathiformes; family Syngnathidae; genus Nerophis; species Nerophis lumbriciformis. The sequence continues at coordinate 1,749,685 of NC_084555.2, forward strand.
TGCCATTTTACTCAACGCAAGTCAAAATTGTACAAGAAAAACTGAACATTTGTGCAATATTATGATAAAAGTTAGAATTTGACTCAATAACAGTCGCAATTTTACAAGAAAAGCTTAAAATTTTGGCAATTTTATGAAAAGAGTCGTCATTTTACCCGACAATATTATAAGAAAACTTAAACATTTTGGCAATATTATAATAATAATCGGAACTTTACTTGGCAAAAACTATGACAAAAACTATTTTACAAGAACAAAAAAAAAAAATTGCAATATTGTGATAAAAGTCAGAATTTTTTATGACAAATGTCACCATTTTGCATTAAAAAGTAATGATTTTACATAAAAAAGTAATAATTTCACGAGAAAATATTGCAAAATTACAGAAAAAGAAAGAATATAAGAAATTGTTTCCAATTTTATAAGAAAAAAGTCGATACCTTGTGAGAAAAAGACTGCTTTTAGTTAATTTATTTATTTTTGAATTTTTTGTTTGTAATTGGTTTTTAAACTTCATTATTTACTTCTAGTTATTACAGTATGTCTCTATATACATATTTATTGTATTTAAAAAAAAAAAATTTTGGCCAAAGGGGACGCATTTCAATTTCTTACACACACTTATTATTACATATGTTGGCCAGAGGGGGAGTACTTCACATTTTTACACACACTTGTTATTTCATATGTTGCCCAGAGGGGGAGCACTTTTAAAACCGACACACGGTCAATTTGAAAAATCCCTCCTTTTTGGGACCACCCTCATTTTGATAGATTTCCCCACCAGGGGTGCAAATGAGACATTCTCTATTAGATGCAATGCTTTTCTGTATTGGTACCATGATTTATGTCCTATCTTGTTCACCGGAAGTTTCCCATCTGCATGGCATCAATACACGCTGCTCCATAGGCGGCAGCGATGTGTACGACGGACTGAGTGCCAACAATACTAGGAGCTAGCAGCTACACAACAGCTTAGCACACACTAGCACATAAGCTAGACATACATAATGTGTCCTTCATTGAATCAGAATCAGAAATCAGAAATACTTTATTAGTTAATATTAGTTAATTGGTTAGAACAATATTGCAGTCAGAAATGTGTCAATATAAACACGTATCAAATAATTATAGTTGCATGATTCCCGGGCGCGGCCACCGCTGCTGCTCACTGCTCCCCTCACCTCCCAGGGGGTGATCAAAGGTGATGGGTCAAATGCAGAGAATAATTTTGTGTGTGACAATCATTGGTACTTTAAACTTATGTTACTTACACATACAAAGTCTCCAAGGTAGAAGAAGCGCATTAGAAAGTATCCAGTAATAAACGAGTAGGGCGGCAACAACTAATCGATTAAATCGATTATAAAAAGAGTTGGTGATTAATTTAGTCATTGATTCGTTGGATCTATGCTATGTGCAGAGGCAATTTTTAATTTTTGTAATTTTTATTATTATTATTTTTTTAATAAACCTTTATTTATAAACTGCAACATGTACAAACAGCTGAGAAACAATAATCAAAATAAGTATGGTGCCAGTATGCTGTTTTTTTTCCAATAAAATACTGGAAAGGATAGAAATGTAGTTTGTCTCTTTAATCCGATTACTAATCGAATAATCGAAGTAATAATCGACAGATGAATCGATTATCAAATTAATCGTTAGTTGCAGCCCTACAAGCGAGTCCGCACCGTTCAACTTACTGCGTCATAGGCTTACTTTAATAAATCATTGTGGCCAATAAGGTTTGCCAAAAAAACAAATAACCTCTACACTTCAACTTAAAGACAGCATAAGTCCATTCCAGGTAGTTAATACATAAGTTAGTGTTTTTCAGACCTACCATTGTTCTCTGACTATTTTTACTTGATCAAACATTTACTAACATTCCACACTACAAAATAATTAAAGTATGCATGATTTGTGCTGATATCGTATCAAAACGTGGACCCCGACTTAAACAAGTTGAAAAACTTATTGGGGTGTTACCATTTAGTGGTCAATTGTACGGAATATGTACTGTACTGTGCAATCTACTAATAAAAGTTTCAATCAATCAATCAATCAATCAATGTCGGTATCGTCCAATACGCAAGGTTTCAATATTGGTATAGTATTGGAAGTGAAAAAGGGACACACTACCCTCAACCCTATCATTGAAGCCAAACCTTCATAATAAACTAAACCCTAAAATAAATGCAGAGTTCCTTACTTTACGACATCGTTTTTTCATCTTTTAATTCCTGCTTTGCTTCCGCGTACGCCATCTTGCCGCACGAAACGAATGCCGGTCACGAGTCCCAACCACTGCGGGATATTAGCGTGCGAGTGCGCTGAATGATTGTTTGATGTCAGCGCTGATGGTATTAATGTGACCACTGATTGGAGAACATCCGTCATAATGTTTCTGGAGGGAGGAAACAATAAGACACATGATCTGCATAGCGACCAAGAATATTAGTGTGCAGATCACAGACAAACAAGTACCGATTCAGATTCGAAGGATGTTTGCCTTAAGCCAGGGGTGTCCAAACTTTTTCCACTGAGGGCAGCACACTGAAAAATCGAAGCAAGCTGGGGCCATTTTGATATTTTTTATTTTAAAAAACAATACAAAATATACGTTTAGGCCTCCACTCAGGCTTGATCCCGGGGACCCTTTGGGTCATTATTCAGTATTATTATTTGTATTATTATTCAAGTTTTAAATGTCTAGATCAATATTAGGTCTATCTGTCAATATAACGTTTTTAAAGATTTAAGTTGTATGCTCTTTTTGCCAAAGAAAACCCTGTTTTTTTATGGAAAAAAACACAAATTATGCAATATTTTCACCCAATAACATATTGGAGTGGAATATTTGAGATTATATAATAATTGGTGCCTTAAAAAGGTAGATAACTCATAACACCATTGATTTTAATTCATTATTATTTTTTTGAGCATCCATCCATCCATGTTCTACCGCTTGTCCCTTTTGGGGTCGCGGGGGGTGCGGGAGCCTATCTCAGCTGCATTCGGGCGGAAGGCGGGGTACACCCTGGACAAGTCGCCACCTCATCTCAGGGCCAACACAGATAGACAACATTCACACCCACATTCACACACTAGGGCCAATTTAGTGTAGCAATGACACTTAAAAACAAATCACACTAAAATTATTTGGGGATCCAAAAGGGTCCTACTCATTAAAGTGTTTTTTTTTTACTTTTAACACAATAATCTCGAGATCAACTTCAGATCTATCCGTCAATTATAAGTTTTATTGTTGTTTATGTTTCGTGTTTGTTCATTTTAGGCCCTTCTTTAAAAAAAAAAAAAAAAACAGCTCAGTTTTTTATATGGCAAACACAAAATATGCAACATTTTCCCCCAAAAATATCTCAAAGTGGAATATTTAATGTGACGTAATTGGAGCCTTGAATAGGTCAATAATTCATAATGACATTGATTTTGATTAATTTTTTTTTAATGCTAATTTGCCCATTAAAATGTACTTTACATGTCGTGTTGTCCCGATACCAATATTTCGGTACTTTTCGATACTTTTCTAAATAAAGGGGACAACAAAAAATTGCATTATTGGCTTCATATTAACAAAAAAATCTTAGGGTACATTAAACATATGTTTCTAATTGCAAGTTTGTCCTTAAATACAATAGTGAACATACAAGACGACTTGTCTTTTAGTAGTAAGTAAACAAACAAAGGCTCCTAATTTAGTCTGCTGACATATGCAGTAACATATTGTGTCATTTATCATTCTATTATTTTGTCAAAATTATTAAGGACAAGCGGTAGAAAATGAATTATTAATCTACTTGTTCATTTACTGTTAATATCTGCTTATATTCTCTTTTAACATGTTCTATCTACATTTCTGTTAAAATGTAATAATCCCTTATTCTTCTGTTGTTTGATACTTTACATTAGTTTTGTTTGATACCACAAATTTGGGTATCAATCCGATACCAAGTCGTTACAGGATCATACATTGGTCATATTCAAAGTCCTCATGTGTCCAGGGACATATTTCCCGAGTTTATAAACATAATACACATTTAAAAAAAGGAAAAAAGATTTTGTGACGATAAAAAATATTGATGTAATCATAGTAGTATCGGCGACATACGCTCCTGTACTTGATATCATTACAATGGATGTCAGGTGTAGATCCACCAATGGCGTTTGTTTACATTTTGATGCCGGTGAGCTACGGTGTGTAGTGAAGCATGTTTAGTTATTCCTAGTCCTGCAGGGATGATACTTGTAAGAAACTTACTTTATTTGTCGCCATGGAGGCGAGGATTAGTGATTTCGAAGTAGCTAAAACACTGCAGACTGCGGCTAAAGTCTGCTAGCGAGCTAGCCATGTTTTAAAACACCTCTTCCTGGGGGCTTTTTCAGTGTTATAACTTCACCTTTATTGTTAGTTTTTAAGCCAAAATGCGTCCGTTCTCCCTTTTCTGTCTACACAATGTGTCTGCTTGTAAAGTACTCCGTGATTGTGCGCTGCCGAACATGCTCGTCTGCTCGTAAATCAGCAATGACACGACGTGACGACGACGGTACTTTTTAGAGGCGGTATAGTACCGAATCTGATTCATTAGTATCGCGGTACTATACTAATACCGGTATACCGTACAACCCTGTTTAGATGAGTCTAGAAAATAAACAACGATGTGTATGTTTATTTAATATGAGTATTTACTCCCATAATTGACAGTCTGAATATTTTTACTTTTGAGATGTTTCCATTGAACATCCAGGCTGAAGAATCGCTGTTTGATTGATTTTATAACGTAGAACCACTGCAATAAAAGTACCACTGCTAAAAAGAACCCTCATAAAGTTTAATCTATTAAACTCGTGTTTGTATACTTGTTTGTTTTGAATGTATTAGAGGTGGATAGGAGTCACTGTGCTCGTGTTTGTAGTCTTTAACTGGCTATTGCTGCCTTTTGGGGCTCTTTAACAACACCCTTCGGCTAATAAAAGACTGACTCAAAGTCTCGAGTCGTTTTTTATTTCGGGTTTTGTTTCCCATTCGGCAAAGTGAGGGGCTACTTCACGGAGAAAACCGCAATTAGAGTATGTTCTGCCTGAGGGAAGCTTCTAGAAGTTTCTTGTCTGCCAGCGTGGAGGACGTGGCGGGGAGACGGCTCTCTTGTATTTGTACAGGTGCGCCAACCTGCTCTTGCCGTCTGAGGGCAGGTAAGGTAGGAAGTCCTCATACTAGTATAGAAATATTGCATATTGAGCAAGAACTCCGAAAAACTGAAAAGCTGGGGTCAAAAGTCGGTGTTGTAGTTGAAAATAATGCACTGTCAACTTTCTAATGTTTTGTTGGTCGACACAATAAAGTGTTTCCCCCAGAATATTTGTTAGTTAATAAGGTGGTGTAGCGTGAAGAAGCCTACAATTTTTGGTTGGGTTTTCCGCTCTGTATGCTGAATGGCAATATACGATATATATCTCGATATTTTTTCCGTAAAGTAAAAACAAAACACAAAACAGTCCGAGTTACCTGAGATACTAAGTATGTCATTATTTTGTCTTAGTAAGTCAATATTTACTAAGTCAAAATAATGATGCTGTAATAAATGATGAGTTGAGCATATGTCAGCATGTGGCCCCACTTTTAACTCTTTTTTTCAAACGCTTATTGCAAACGCTTATTTACAGTAAGTCATTAATTTGACTTTGTCATTATTTTGACTTAGACTTAGACTTCCTACCTTACCTGAGTTAAAAGTGGGGCCACATGCTGACATATGCTCAACTCATCATTTATTACAGCATTTTGGAAGCCTGTAGTTGACTTTTATTATGTAAATGTTATATTTCTATCAACATGTGATAGCAGGGACCCTGCCATTCAAAACTAAGCTGCTACATTACTAATGATTAATGTAACTATAGCTGAAAAAATAGTACAATAGCAATAGGAGAGACTATTCATCCCTGAACACCGTGGAGTTCGTGTAGGCTTTATGATGCAGTTACATTATTATATCAACTATCAGAGACAGACACTCTTCATTTAACATAATGTCCTTTTTTGCTGCTTCAACACAGAAAAAGGTAAAGTGAAATAACTTAGTTGTTAACTGTAGGTCAATAATGCTTGTCTTTCTCTCAGACAGACAGGGCTTTGCTGTCCGTAACAAACACACGCACGCACGCATGCACACACCGCAAAATGAGCTAACGTTACGCTAAAAGCTAATTAGCCTTCACCTCAAGAACTGCGAGCAAGCTGAGCTGCCGTTTATTTTTTTAGAACGTCAACGGGCTCATAGTGATGTTACTAGTAGTTGTCTGGGAGGTGTTTATTATAATTTGGGGAGAGTCCGCTGCATTATGCTCACCTGCGAAACACCTTTCTGCTAACCCGCACCGTCTCTCCTCTCTGCCGGCGTCTGCCGTGAGCACTGACTCCATGCGCTCTGAATACGCACTGCTGACTGGCTGTTACCGCTCTGAATACGCACTGCTGATTGGCTGTTACCGCTTTGCGTGTAACCAATCAGATGGTTGTGAGGGTGGGACAATGCTGGGTGCTGCAGAGACGTACTGACAGAGGCAGTACGAAGCGTAGCAGCTTGTTAAAACTTTAGTTTAGCACCAAATGATATTATAAATACATTTAATAAAGTCAAATACAAATAAGGCAACAAGAGAAGCATCCTAAACTTCTCTTTTGTAAAGTAAATCTGAACAACTATATGATTTGCCTGAGAAGCTAAGACTTCAGTTTAGGCGGTGGCTCTTTTTTGTTAAGGCGGCCGCCTAAACAACAAAGCGCTGCGGGAACGTATGGCTAACATTATGGAATTAGCAGGTGTTCGCTTTTGGGAAATGCTTCTCAATTATTTTTTGTCACACAACAGTTAATTCACACATAGTCGCACACCATACACTTTTGGATCCGTCACACTTCATTCCCTGGTTTATTATATTATTTTCTTATTTATATATATCTTTCACATGTATATAAATAAACATAAGAGTCCCTGTTGTCCGTGCCGTCTTCTTCCCCTGTACAAACCATAACACGTACAGCGAAAAAGTTTAACGATGGCCACAGTTTGACCCTGGAACAGACGATTGATTCATTATGTACTATTGGGAAATGGTCTCTCTCGGACCAACTTGAGAGCTTCCACTGTAATTTAAATATTCATTAGCTTTCATTTCCAGGGGAGGAAGAGACAACACGGCGCAAAGGAAGTTTGACATTTCACAATTTAAAAGTCTTCAGGCCAACATGACACATTGGGGTTGTTATTAATCACAAACGTGACAGCGAGAGCCACAAGCACTTCTCCCCAAACATCTGTTCATGACAGACTCCCCTCTTAATAGTGACAGGGATATTTGCAACAAAAAAACACTGCACTTGCTATACATCGCCATTATTTTTGTCAATTGGAGAATTGTATTTATTTTAAATAGGGTATCCACCATAAATATATTTACAATAATATAAAAGTATATTATGAGTATTATAGTAGGACTTTTTTTGAGACACAATGTACAGTACATAACTTACATAGATGAATAAAAACATACTTACTGAAAATCAGAGGTCTTCAACAGGGAGTCCGTGACCCCTAGGGTGTCCACAGAGGTACTGCAGGGGTGTCATGACATTTTGAGTTAATTAGACTTTTTTAAAATATACTATATTGCCAAAAGTAGTACCGAATAAGATTCATTAGTATCGCGGTACTATACTAATACTGGTATACCGTACACCCCTATTAGCTACATAGCGATTAGTAGCACAATGTTGCCAACTAGCGATTAGCACGCTGGCTCCGGCTACTCTTGTGTTCAAAAAATGATAGTGAAAAACATCAGAGCAGTCCGCGAGAAATAGTTTCAACAAATGACTGATATTTATTTACATCTAATCAAATCAAATCAAATCAAATCAACTTTATTTATAGAGCACATTTAAAATTTACCACTGGGGTAGCCAAAGTGCTGTACAATGAGCAGGTTAAAAGATAAAACGAGTACCGAGCAAACACAACACAACACAAACAGAACACGATAAAAAATAAATAATTAAAATAGAATTAATAAAAACATAAAAACATAAAAACAGGATCACAGCAGGTGTATTATGGGGCGCCATTGCAGGATGGATATCACTCAGTGTTAAAAGCCATGGAATAAAAGTATGTTTTTAAGAGAGATTTAAAAACAGGAAGAGAGGAGGCTTGTCTAACACTCAGGGGTAGGTCGTTCCAGAGCTTGGGAGCAGCAACGGCGAAAGCTCTGTCACCTCTAAGCTTCAGCCTTGTGTCGGGGACCGTCAACAGCAGCTGATCGGCTGATCTTAAGGATCGGGTGGGGCAGTAAGGCTGAAGGAGGTCGGAGAGATAGGTTGGCGCGAGGTTGTTTAGACATTTAAAAACAAATAAAAGGAGTTTAAAATGTATTCGGTAACGCACAGGGAGCCAGTGAAGGGACGCTAAAATAGGGGTGATGTGCTCACGTCTGCGGGTCTGTGTTAGCAGACGAGCAGCAGAGTTCTGCACGAGCTGCAGGCGGGCGAGGGAGGCCTGGCTAATGCCAACATACAGGGCATTACAATAATCAAGACGAGTCGAGATAAAAGCGTGGATTAATTTCTCAAGATCATGTCTTGATAGAAGCGGTTTTACTTTCGCTATTTGGCGTAATTGATAAAAACTTTTTTGACAAAAACGATTCCCGGGTTGACTTCAAAAAGCAAAATAACAAAAAGTAATTTAGCGATATTTTAGCGGTCAAATAAACTGTTTCACTCCTCAACAGACAAAAGAGACACACAAGCAACCAGCTGTCATCACGTCCTGATTAGAGGAGTGTCACCTGACAAAAAGATATACAAAAACAATCATAAATAAATAGTAATTAACAATAAATAATCTACCTTAATCAACACAAAAGATTATTAGCCTCCAAATAGGCTCTAACAATGCTAGTTTCCAATCAGCTATTGTCCTATACCAGGGGTCGGTAAGCTGGGTAACGTTGGCTGTGGTCTGGAACAACATGGCACGCAAACAACTATCAGACATGCAGCCAATATTACATACAATTAATGTGTCATGAGCAGTGTTGGGACTAACGCGTTACTAAGTAACGCGTTACTGTAACGCCGTTAGTTTCGGCGGTAACTAGTAATCTAACGCGTTATTTTTTTATATCCAGTAACTCAGTTACCGTTACTACATGATGCGTTACTGCGTTATTTTACGTTATTTTTGAATGTAGTATCGGCTAGAAACAGACGAAGTGTCGTCCTTCTGTCTCACAAGGAAAAGAAAAGGCGTGCTTTCCTCGACCGAGGAGCGGAGCGCAGGGGAGACGTTCCTCCAGGGCCTATGTATTTCGGGGCTAACAACTTTCACTTTACCCGGCAGTGGGTCTTTACAGCTCCGGACTCGAGGGTGAATGACGAGGCCGGCGGTTTGTTGCAACTTTGCGACTTTATTGGTGTCTTACACGCAGCCATTCACCAAGCTAGAGCACCTGCACACACTAACTGTTGCGCTCCCTCACCTCTCTCGCCCACTCACTCACTGACGTCACTCACCTCACATGCTGTGATATCTTAAAGGGCCACACACACACACACACACACACACACACACACACACACACACACACACACACACACACTACTCTCATAACAACTAACAAGACATCATGGTGAAGCCCAGAAGTCGAGTTTCTTAACAAGTTAACATGGAGACATTGTCACTACTTTTCTTTTGTCGAGCACAAAGAAAATAACATTTTAGTTAAATGTAAGTTGTGTCTTGGATCAAAGATCCTATCTACTTAAAGTTAAAGTGCCAATGATTGTCACACACACACACTAGGTGTGGTGAAATTATTCTCTGCATTTGACCCATCATCCTTGATCACCCCCTGGGAGGTGAGGGGAGCAGTGAGCAGCAGCAGTGAGCAGCAGCAGTGAGCAGCAGCAGTGACCGTGCCCGGGAATACTGCCCAAAACAGCAATTCAAATCTGCTGAAACAGCTACATAAATGGTAAATGGGTTATACTTGTATAGCTTTTCTACCTTTTTAAGGAACTCAAAGCGCTTTGACACTATTTCCACATTCACCCATTCACACACACATTCACACACTGATGGAGGGAGCTGCCATGCAAGACGCTAACCACCACCCATCAGGAGCAAGGGTGAAGTGTCTTGCTAAAGGACACAACGGACGTGACTAGGATGGTAGAAGGTGGGGATTGAACCAGTAACCCTCAGATTGCTGGCACGGCCACTCTCCCTACTTCGCCACGCCACATAAGCAACATGCTTCGACGACGCTAGTAAAGAGAGACACAGACTCCGATGCCACTTCACCTCCACCTAAGGATTTTAACGGAGGGACTGCTAGCCAGGACAACATTGATAGAGCCATTGCAGCGTATGTGCTTGAAGACATGCAGGCTATTTCTACAGTGGAGTCACACGTTTTCAGGCAGCTAATTAGCATGATACCGGCGTCAAACAACAAATGGCACGGAAAACATGTTCCAAGTACCTGGACAGTGAGCACATAAACATGGAAAGCGAGCTAAAGAAAACACTCCAAACTCTGCCTCTGCCTCTGCCTCTGCTCATCATTGAAGGTACACACTCTATCAATTCTCTTATATACTCTTTCATTCTAGACTTCTAGAGTGTTTGATTATCACATCACTCTAAATGTATAGACTATAAAGTTCACAAACATAAAGAGGGATGCTAGTGGGCCAGGCCGATCTTTCCTTATCTCTAAACTAAAACTGGGGAAATGTGTAGAGTGTTCTGGGCTTCACTACTGTGTTGATCTCCTGAATACATGATTTTATTTCACAATTCCTTGAGAAAAAAAAATGCCTGGTTAGGCTTTGTGTATGTCATGTGTGCCTTCCTTGGTTTACAGCTATGTTGTCATTATGCTGTTTGTTACTTATGTATGTTATGTTGCAGCTATTTCAAATAGTTTTGTCAATTTGTTTTGGCCTGAAATAAATTGGCCCTTTGAAACATATCTTTGTCTTTGTGTGTTGTATGTAGAGCACATTGCTTAGCAGAGTTCAGTGATGCAAATGCATGTCAAGTTGATCAACAGATTGTATTATTCTCCAGTGCAATAACATCCATCCATCCATTTTCTACCGCTTATTCCCTATGGGGTTGCGGGGGGTGCTGGAGCCTATCTCAGCTACAATCGGGCGGAAGGCGGTGTACACCCTGGACAAGTCGCCACCTCATCGCAGGGCCAACACAGATAGACGGACAACATTCACACTCACATTCACTGAAATGAAGGCTAAAAGGGCATTAATGAGAGCCTTAAAAAAAAAGGAGAAAAAAAAGAAGTAACTAAATAGTTACTTTTCACAGTAACGCATTACTTTTTGGTGTAAGTAACTGAGTTAGTAACTGAGTTACTTTTGAAATAAAGTAACTAGTAACTGTAACTAGTTACTGGTTTTCAGTAACTAACCCAACACTGGTCATGAGCAGTGTTGGGGCTGTACTGTAACGCCATTAGTTTCGGCGGTAACTAGTAATCTAACACGTTATTTTTTATATTCAGTAACTCAGTTACCGTTACTACATGATGCGTTACTGCGTTATTTTACGTTATTTTTTTTATGTAGTATCGGCTAGAAACAAAATCTGTGTGTGTTTTATTGGAGCGCTGCAGTGTCGTCCTTATGAATGTTCTTGTGTCACAAGCCGGAGGCGCGCTCTGTGTGTGTCTGGGTGTGGGTATGGGTGTGGGTGTGTCTGTGTTTACTAACAACGGAGCCGCAGTCGAGTGCATACTTGCCAACCTTGAGACCTTTGAATTCGGGAGATTGGGGGGGTTGAGGTGTGGGGTGGGCAAGGTTGAGGTGGGCGGGGTTTGGTGGTAGCGGGGGTGTATATTGCAGTGTCCCGGAAGAGTTAGTGCTGCAAGGGATTCTGGGTATTTGTTCTGTTGTGTTTATGTTGTGTTACGGTGCGGATGTTCTCCCGAAATGTGTTTGTCATTCTTGTTTGGTGTGGGTTCACAGTGTGGCGCACATTTGTAACAGTGTTAAAGTTGTTTATACGGCCACCCTCAGTGTGACCTGTATGGCTGTTGACCAAGTATGATTGCTGTCAGAGTTTGTAGGTGCCGAACCCCAAGATGCAGAGAAGGCGGAAGGCATTGTGCAGGAAAACAAGATTTAATGTTCATAAAATAAAGGAAAAAACACAAACCAGGAACTAGGAACAGGAAACAGGATGCCAGGAAAACAGGAACTGGAAGACGAGGAACAAAAAGACAGCAAGCTAAAAAACATCTACAATAAATAGCTTACCGCTACCGCTTACAGCTACACTGGCATCGACAAGTAGGAAAGACAATGGCAATGACAATAATCCAGCCCTGACTGGAGGGGAAGGCAGGTTTAAATAGCAGCTGGCTGATTGACACCAGGTGTGGCCAAGTGCCAATCAGCCACAGCTGAGGGGAAGCAGCACTCAGGGAGACAATCAGGAATAGAAGACAAAATAAAAAGCGCTGACAGAAAACTAAGACAAACGCAGAGGAAAAACTAAAACACAGTCAAACTGTCAGGGACAAGCCTGACAATTGCATTCACTTCCGCGTGTATGCAGAAGCCGCATATAACATGTGGCTGGGCCGGCACGCTATTTGTATGGTGGAAATGCGGACGCGTCGACAGGTTGTAGAGGACGCTAAAGGCAGTGCCATCACGGCACGCCCTTAATATTGTTGTCCGGGTGAAAATGGTTTCCCCGGGAGATTTTCGGGAGGGGCACTGAAATTCGGGAGTCTCCCGGGCAAATCTTAACATGGAGATACTCTCACTTCTTTTTTTTGTCGAGCACAAAGAAAAAAACATTTGAGTTAAATGTAAGTTGTGTCTTGGATCAAAGATCCCATCTACTGCCCAAAACAACAATTCAAATCTGCCTGGTTAGGCTGTGTGTATGTAAACATGGCTTCCTTAGGTGAAGCCAGGTTTACAGCTATGTTGTTATTATGCTGTTTGTTACTTATGTATGTTATGTTGCAGCTATTTAAAATAGTTTTGTCAATTTGTTCTGGCCTGAAATAAATTGGCCCTTTGAAACATATCTTGTGTGTTGTATGTAGAGCACATTGCTTAGCAGAGTTGAGTGATGCAAATGCATGTCATGTTGATCAACAGATTGTATTATTCTCCAGTGCAATAACAGTACTGAAATGAAGGCTAAAAGGGCATTAATGGGAGCTTTAAAAAAAAAGGAAAAAAGAAGTAACTAAATAGTTACTTTTCAAAGTAGCGCATTACTTTTTGGCGTAAGTAACTGAGTTACTTTTGAAACAAAGTAACTGTAACTAGTTACTGGTTTTCAGTAACTAACCCAGGGGTCGGCAACCTTTACCAGTCTAAGAGCCATTTTGACCAGTTTCACAAATTACAGAAAACAATGGGAGTCGCAAAAATTTTTTGAAATTTTAAATGAATTAACACTGCATACAAAGTTTTTTCTTTACTTTGTGCTATGCATAAACCAGGGATCTCAGATATGCTGCCCACACTTTTATTTGGACCTTGACAGCTGGTGCTGCACGCGGGTTTAAATGGATGGCGCTTGTCAGTGTCATGCGTGCCGTGATAGTGTAGAATATAGCACCCACCACAACCAGCGTGCCTGATCAGCCACACGGTGTATGGGGCTTCCGCTTGCTCACGTAAGTGACAGCAAGGCATACTTGGTCAACAACCACACAGTTTACACTGACGGTGGCGGTATAAAAAAAAAACTTTAACACTCTTACTAATAATGCGCCACACTGTGAACCCACACCAAACAAGAATGACAAACACATTTTGGGAGAACATCTGCACCGTAACACAACATAAACACAACAGGACAAATACCCAGAATCCCATGCAGCCCTAACTCTTCCGGGATACATTATACACCCCCGCTACCAAACCCCGCTCACCTCAACCGACGCACAGAGAGAGAGAGGGGGGGGGGGGGGGTTTGGTGGTAGCAGGGGTGTATAATGTAGCCCGGAAGAGTCAGGGCTGCATGGGATTCTGGGTGTTTGTTCTGTTGTGTTTATGCTGTGTTAAGGTGCAGATGTTCTCTCGAAATGTGTTTGTCATTCTTGTTTGGTTTTGGTTCAAAGTGTGGCGCATTATTAGTAAGAGTGTTAAAGTTGTTTTATATAGTCACCGTCAGTGTAACCTGTGTGCTTGTTGACCAAGTATGCGTTGCTGTCACGTACGTGTTCAAGCACAAGATGTATATTGTATAACAAGTGTTGAGCTGGCACGCTGTTAATACAGATTGTAGAGGGCGCCAAATGTTGTACCATCATGGCACGCCCTTATTATAGTTGTAAGGGTGAAAATCGGTGAATATTAAACCCGGAATTTTTTGCGAGAGGCACTGAAATCTGGAAGTCTCACGGGAAAATTGGGGAGTTCAGCAAGTAAGCTGCTGAGCCGCATCAGAGTGATCAAAGAGCCGCATGAGGCTCCGGAGCCGCGGGTTGCCGACCCCTGAACTAACCCAACACTGGTCATGAGACATGCAAATATCAATTAAATACAGAGGACACAAGTAAAGGAAATTAAATGAGCTCAAATATAGCTACAAACGAGGCATAATGATGCAATATGTACATACAGCTAGCCTAAATAGCATGTTAGCATCGATTAGCTTGCAGTCATGCAGTGACCAAATATGTCTGATTAGCACTCCACACAAGTCAATAACATCAACAAAGCTTACATTTGTGCATTCACGCACAGTATAAGACGTTTGGTGGACTAAATGAGACAAAGAAGGAGTGGCATAAAACACCTCTTACTGTGGCAGGTCGGAGAAAGTTGTCTGTGTAAACCAGGGGTCGGCAACCCAAAATGTTGAAAGAGCCATATTGGACCAAAAATACAAAAACAAATCTGTCTGGAACCGCAAAAAATTAAAAGTCATATTACATACAGATAGTGTGTCATGAGATATAAATTAAAGTAAGAGGACTTATAGGAAACTAAATGGCCTCAAATATAGCTACAAATGAGGCATAATGATGCAATATGTACATATAGCTAGCCTAAATAGCATGTTAGCATCGATTAGCTTGCAGTCATGCAGTGACCAAATATGTCTGATTAGCACTCCACACAAGTCAATAACATCAACCAAACTCACCTTTCATGCACAACCTTAAAAGTTTGGTGGACAAAATGAGACAGAAAAAGAAGTGGCATAAAACACGTCCTAGAAAGTCGGAGAAAGTTATACATGTAAACAAACTACAGTGAGTTCAAGGACCACCAAAATTAGTAGGATAAAACGGCGCTCGTCAAATACTCGAATCAGTGAAGCATGTTTAATATAAACAGTGTGCTTTATAACAATTAGGGAGGTTTGTGTCATGTTTGTCCTCCTACAGAAACCATATTAAAACAAAAAATAGATTTTTTTCCCCCTCATCTTTTTCCATTTTTCATACATTTTTTAAAAAGCTCCAGAGAGCCACTAGGGCGGCGCTAAAGAGCCACATGCGGGTTGCCGACCCCTGGTGTAAACAAACTACGGTGCGTTCAAGGACTGCCGAAATCAGTAGGACAAAACGCCGCTCGCCAAATACTCTCATCAGTGAAGCATGTTTAATACAAACAGTGGGATTTCTAACAATTAGGGAGGTTTGGGTCATGTTTGCTCTCTTACAGAAACATTATTAAAACAAAAAAGGATACTTTTCCATTTTCATACACTTTTGAAAAAGCTCCAAGGAGCCACTAGGACGGCGCTAAAGACCCACATTATTGCACAATAACAAGGTACCTTTAGGACAGTTTTGATCTAAAACACAATGTTATACAGGATAGTAGGTAGGGGGTCCTCGCTTTGTCCAGGTTGTTATTGGCCTGGAAAACATTGAAGACCCCTGCTGTGCATAGATATGTATGTACATGCATCATCGTCACTATTTTGTATTAAAAAGCAGTGCAGTAGTAGAGAAAGTCACCTAATAATTCCTGCATGATAATAAATATACTGTATATTCCATATAAAAAAACTGTAGGCTCAGTTTTTCTTCATTAGATGACATCATATTGCAGCGACGTGAAACGTGCCCGCGAGAGGTCCAGACTAATCGTATTTTTACGAGCGAACATAAATCGCCGCCTTGCTCTCCGGCCCGCTTTCAAGCCGGCAGCGCTGGTTCCTCCCCGCGGTGTTGAGAGATTAGAGGAGCCTATAAATAGGAATGAAGTTGGTACATGCACGCCAACATGCAGCACTTCTCAGCGCTCTTAGCCCGCGTCACGCCGCATACACTTCCTCACATGATTGACAGCTGTCGCTCCCTAATTAGTCTGAACGGACCAGGAGGCCCGATGGCGCTCGCGGGTTGCAGCCACTTCTGTCACAGTTTGCCGTCGCCATTTTCTCCTCGCCGTGATTTCTCGCCATGTTCTCTCATCTGTCAGATTGTTTCTTTGGATTCAAGCAATGCAAAGAATATTGCTGAGGAGGGTTTGATGTCCACTTTCTTCTAATGTTCCCTTTGTCAATTCATTGCCATCATAAAATCTTCATTAACTCTAGTACAGTGGTTCTCAACCTTGTTGGAGCTACCGAACCCCACCGTTTTCATATGCGCATTCACCGAACCCTTCTTTAGTGAAAAATATATAGATATTTTTTCAAATTCAAGACAAAGTTGTATGTTTTGTTTTTTTACTGGTGCACAAAATGAACCGCGCATGAACATCACCTTGTTCAAAGAACAAAACCAACACAGTGCATCAACTCACAACAAATTACACGCCTGAAAATCAGTGTGACTTCTGCTGTTGCCGTATCCATAATACGCCGATAGGGAGAAGTTTTTATTTACGTGATGTGTCTTGACCTCCGCCGAACCCCTGAGGCCGACTCACCGAACCCCTAGGGTTCGATCGAACCCAGGTGAAGAACCACTGCTCTATACGAAGCTACTACTAAATAAAACTAAGAACAAAAGTATTCACAATTCAAGACGCGAAACAGTTAATTAAGGGCACAATCAAATAAAATACAACTGAAAACAAAAGTGCCATAAATTCCGGATTATATGACGCTACTTTTTTCTACGCTTTGCACCCTGTGGCCTAATAAAACGGTGCAGCTAAATCACAAAAATTTTCTTCGCTGACGGCTATAATGCAAATAGTGAAAAAAACAACAACAAAAAAACAAGCAGACACTCAAAAGGTTTGTTATTGTTTAAGGTACGGTGCCATCTTTTGGATGAGTTCGCTTTCTGCAGGCGCTGCGGGTTGAACGTCTACAGCAGGGGTACCCAAACTAAAGCCCACAGATCCGGCCCGCCAGCGTCCAAAATCCGGCCCGCGGGAAGTCCCAAGTTCAAAAAAATTAAATTTTACATTTTTTTCTATTTTTATTTTTATTTTTTTTAAATCTGTCCTTTCTAATCCATTTTCTACCACTTGTTACTCTCGGGGTCTCCTCGCTGCTCAGGCAAATCATATTGTCTAAAAATACATTTTCCCATCGATAACGTGACATCATCGCGCTCGGAGTATATATATATATATATATATATATATATATATATATATATATATATATATATATATATATATATATATATATATATATATATATATATACACACATATACATATATATATATATATATATATATATATATATATATATATATATATATATATATATATATATATATATATATATATATATATATATATATATATACTGTATATATATATATATATGTCTTAATAAGGTTATCCAAAAAATAGTGCTCGATACCGTAGTAGAGCGCAATATATGTATGTGTGGGGAAAAAAAATCACAAGACTATTTCATCTCTACAGGCCTGTTTCATGAGGGGGGTACCCTCAATCGTCAGGAGATTTTAATGGGAGCATTCGCATACCATGGTTTATATAGTGGGTGGGTACAGGCTGGCCTAGGGGCGTGGTGATTGGTTCATGTGTTACCTAGGAGGTGTTTCCGTCTATGGCGGCATGTTGTTACAATTTCGCTGCGCTTGTTGAGGGATGACAGGTCTGGACGGTAGATAATAAACAGTTTCTCTTTCAAGCATAGGTTGCATCTTTTATTACCACTATTGTAAGGTGTGCTGGATGCAAGAATTTGCCATGTTATTGAATATTCAACATTATTGTCTTTGAGGTCCCAAATGTGTTTGCTGAGTTCTGTAGTATTTCGCAGGTTTTTGTTCCTGAAAGAAGCCTTGTGGTTGTTCCATCTGGTTTTGAATTCACCCTCGGTTAATCCTACATATGTGTCGGATGTGTTAATGTCCTTGCGTATTACCTTAGATTGGTAGACAACTGATGTTTGTAAGCATCCCCCGTTGAGGGGGCAATCAGGTTTCTTTCGACAGTTACATGCTTTGTTGGTTTTGGAGTCGTTCTGACTGGGGGTCGACGGCTCATTTGCAATTGTTTTGTTGTGGTTTGAGATGATTTGTCGTATATTGTTCATGCAGCTGTAGCTCAATTTGATGTTGTTCTTGTTGAATACTTTTCTTAGGTTGTTGTCTTTGGGAAAGTGTTTGTCAATCAGGTTGAGGAATTTGTGTCCAATGTTCGTTGAGACGTTTTTGCTGTATGGGGGGTTGTACCAGATGATGCCGTTTCGTTTTCTGTTCTTTTTTGGCTGGTTTCCTGGCGTGGGTTCATAGGTGAGGGTGAAATTGTATCCGCTTTCATCAAGGGCTTTTTGGTACGGGGGGGTTGCTTGGTCAAATTCAGCTTTGCTAGATGACAGCATCGATAGCCTTTTATTGATTCAGGCTATCGATATATATATATATATATATATATATATATATATATATATATATATATATATATTATATATATTAAGTTAAAGTTAAAGTTAAAGTACCAATGATTGTCACACCCACACTAGGTGTGGTGAAATTTGTCCTCTGCATTTGACCCATCCCCTTGTTCACCCCCTGGGAGATGAGGGGAGCAGTGAGCAGCAGCAGTGGCCGCGCCCAAGAATCATTTTGGGGATTTAACCCCCAATTCCAAACCTTGATGCTGAGTGCCAAGCAGGGAGGTAATGGGTCCCATTTTTATAGTCTTTGGTTTAACTTTGGTATGACTATATATATACATATATATATATATATATATATATATATATATATATATATATATATATATATATATATATGTATATATATATACAGCCCGCCCCCCGGCCAATTTTTTTAAAACCCAATGCGGCCCCCGAGTCAAAATGTTTGGGGACCCCTGGTCTACAGGGATTTCTTCTGTTTAGTGCTTTAAACCAGAAGTCGGAGTGCGGTTCCGTCTTCTAGTCGTCCACAGCACTCTTACTCGTACGGATTCTCTTCATCCATCACTCCAAGCAACATTTGTAAGTTTTACAATATAACTAAAACAATTTGTTACTTACCAAACCGTCCCATGTGTGATGTCTGCAGGAGGGTTCTCACACATATTTGTACGTGCTATCGTAAGATAATAAAGCTTGCATCATTAGCATTAGCGAATATGCTAACACATTTAAATACCACAACGGAGACCCCGGACTGTTGAACAACTTAAGCTGTACATCAATCAGAATCAGAATCAGCTTTATTGTCATTACGCAAGGTAACGAGATTGAGGCCATTCCATACAGTGCGATGTGTGCATGCTAGAAAAACAATGTGCAAATATATAAAAATATTAAAAAAAAAGAATGGGAAAGAATTCCACCTGAAAAGCTTCAAAAATTGGTCCCAAACGTTTACTGAGTGTTGTTAAAAGGAAAGGCCATGTAACACAGTGGTAAAAATGCCTCTGTGCCAAGTACTTTGCAATGTGTTGCTGCCATTAAATTCTCAGTTAATGATGATTAAGTTTCTCAGTTGGAACATTAAGTATCTTGTCTTTGCAGTCTATTCAATTGAATATAAGTTGAAAAGGATTTGCAAATCATTGTATTCTGATTTTATTTACGAATTACACGTGTCAACTTCACTGGTTTTGGGTTTTGTAGATTGTGCATTCTTAATTAGCGTTTGTCACAGGTGTGTACTGCTTTGCTGTATCGCCATAGGTTCCCATCTCTGGTTTTATGGTTATTATAACACTTTTCCTATTTGCCATCACTATATATTGTTTTATATTGGTTTTATATGTACCGTATTTTTCGGACTATAAGTCGCAGTTTTTGTCATAGTTTGGCGGGGGGGTGCGACTTATACTTAGGAGCGACTTATGTGTGAAATGTATAACACATTACCGTAAAATATCAAATAATATTATTTATCTCATTCACGTAAGAGACTAGACGTATAAGATTTCATGGGATTTAGCGATTAGGAGTGACAGATTGTTTGGTAAACGTATAGCATGTTCTATATGTTATAGTTATTTGAATGACTCTTACCATAATATGTTACGTTAACATACCAGTTGGTTATTTATGCCTCATATAACGTACACTTATTCAGTCTGTTGTTCACTATTCTTTATTTATTTTAAATTGCCTTTCAAATGTCTATTCTTGGTGTTGGCTTTTATCAAATAGATTTCCCCAAAAATGCGACTTTTACTCCAGTGCGACTTATATATATATTTTTCCTTATTTTTTATGCATTTTCGGCCGGTGCGGCTTATACTCCGGTGCGACTTATACTCCGAAAAATACGGCATTTAGGGACCGCAATGTCCCTTTGGGACAGAGGACCCTATTGTAATTGTAAGGTTTTATTATTATTATACCGGCCGCCTCTTCGAGCTGTAATTTAACATGCTTCAAAACTCACCAAATTGGATACACACATCAGGACTGGCAAAAATTGCCATCTAATAAAAAAAACCAAACCCCAAAACTCAAAATTGCGCTCTAGCGCCCCCTAGGAAAAAACACAGACAAAACTGCCTATAACTTTCAGTAGGAATGTCGTAGAGACATGAAACAAAAGCCTCTATGTAGGTCTCACTTAGACCTAGATTTCATACACTAACATCCTTCAGCAAAAATCAACAGGAAGTTGGAAATTTGCCATTCAAAACAAAAGTTTTGTAAAAACGGTCACTTTTGCCTCTTTGAGCTGTAATTTGACCCCCTTAACATGCTTCACATCAGGACTGACAAAAATTGCAACCTAAAAAAAAACCAAACCCCAAAACTCAGAATTGCGCTCTCGCGCCCCCT
Source organism: Nerophis lumbriciformis (assembly GCF_033978685.3). Classification (NCBI taxonomy): domain Eukaryota; kingdom Metazoa; phylum Chordata; class Actinopteri; order Syngnathiformes; family Syngnathidae; genus Nerophis; species Nerophis lumbriciformis. Next base: position 1,770,954 of record NC_084555.2, read on the forward strand.
AGGAAGAAAACACAGACAAAACTGCTCCTAGGAAGAAAACACAGACAAAACTGCCTGTAACTTCCAGTAGGAATGTCGTAGAGACATGAAACAAAAACCTCTATGTAGGTCGTCTCACTTAAACCTACATTTCATAAATTGACAACCCCCAGCAAAAATCAACAGAAAGTTTGCAATTCCCCCTTCAAAACAAAAGTTTTGTAAAAACCGGTCACCCTTTTTCAAACATTATCTCCTCTGAGCGCGTTTGTCGTGTCGGCTTCAAAGTAGCACAGGAGAGAGATTGAACCTTTCTGATTTAAATTGACGAAAGAGTTTTTATTACTGCTCCGGTTTTGATTTTACGACCCTTCAAAGAACCGCTGCGCTGATGCTGCTGCCCTGCTGTTGTCTCAAGATGGCTGCTTAAAAGCAGGAAGCACCAGCGTGAGCACACAATGCAGAGAAGGTAGGTACACTAGACAAAAGTATTGGGACACTTAGGACTAAAAGTAGACAAAAGTATTGGGACACTTATGACTACCACTGGACAAAAGTATTGGGACACTTACACTGGACAATAGTATTGGGACACTTGGGACTAAAACTTGACACAAGTATTGGGACACTTCGGACTAAAAGTAGACAAAAGTCTTGGGACACTTAGGACTACCACTGGACAAAAGTATTGGGACACTTACACTGGACAAAAGTATTGGGACACTTGGGACTAAAACTTGACAAAAGTATTGGGACACTTAGGACGAAAACTGGACAAAAGTATTGGGACACTTAGGAATATAACTGGACAAAAGTATTGGGACACTTAGGACGAAAACTGGACAACACTATTGGGACACTTGGGACTAAAACTTGACAAACGTATTGGGACACTTAGGACTAAAAGTAGACAAAAGTATTGGGACACTTATGACTACCACTGGACAAAAGTATTGGGACACTTACACTGGACAATAGTATTGGGACACTTGGGACTAAAACTTGACACAAGTATTGGGACACTTCGGACTAAAAGTAGACAAAAGTCTTGGGACACTTAGGACTACCACTGGACAAAAGTATTGGGACACTTACACTGGACAAAAGTATTGGGACACTTGGGACTAAAACTTGACACAAGTATTGGGACACTTCGGACTAAAAGTAGACAAAAGTCTTGGGACACTTAGGACTACCACTGGACAAAAGTATTGGGACACTTACACTGGACAAAAGTATTGGGACACTTGGGACTAAAACTTGACAAAAGTATTGGGACACTTAGGACAAAAACTGGACAAAAGTATTGGGACACTTAGGAATATAACTGGACAAAAGTATTGGGACACTTAGGACGAAAACTGGACAACACTATTGGGACACTTGGGACTAAAACTTGACAAACGTATTGGGACACTTAGGACTAAAAGTAGACAAAAGTATTGGGACACTTATGACTACCATTGGACAAAAGTATTGGGACACTTACACTGGACAATAGTATTGGGACACTTGGGACTAAAACTTGACACAAGTATTGGGACACTTCGGACTAAAAGTAGACAAAAGTCTTGGGACACTTAGGACTACCACTGGACAAAAGTATTGGGACACTTACACTGGACAAAAGTATTGGGACACTTGGGACTAAAACTTGACAAAAGTATTGGGACACTTAGGACGAAAACTGGACAAAAGTATTGGGACACTTAGGAATATAACTGGACAAAAGTATTGGGACACTTAGGACGAAAACTGGACAACACTATTGGGACACTTGGGACTAAAACTTGACAAACGTATTGGGACACTTAGGACTAAAACTGGACAAAAGTATTGGGACACTTAGGACTACAACTGGACAAAAGTATTGGGACACTTAGGACTAGCACCAGCCAAATATGCGGGCCCGACCAACGCTGCTTGCGGCTTTAATTTATTTTAAATTGCCTTTCAAATGTCTATTTTTGATGTTGGCTTTTATCAAATAAATTTCCCCAAAATGCGACTTTTACTCCAGTGCGACTTATATATATTTTTTTCCTTATTTTTTATGCATTTTCGGCCGGTGCGGCTTATACTCCGGTGCGACTTATACTCCGAAAAATACGGCATTTAGGGACCGCAATGTCCCTTTGGGACAGAGGACCCTATTGTAATTGTAAGGTTTTATTATTATTATACCGGCCGCCTCTTCGAGCTGTAATTTAACATGCTTCAAAACTCACCAAATTGGATACACACATCAGGACTGGCAAAAATTGCCATCTAATAAAAAAACCAAACCCCAAAACTCAAAATTGCGCTCTAGCGCCCCCTAGGAAAAAACACAGACAAAACTGCCTATAACTTTCAGTAGGAATGTCGTAGAGACATGAAACAAAAGCCTCTATGTAGGTCTCACTTAGACCTAGATTTCATACACTAACATCCTTCAGCAAAAATCAACAGGAAGTTGGAAATTTGCCATTCAAAACAAAAGTTTTGTAAAAACGGTCACTTTTGCCTCTTTGAGCTGTAATTTGACCCCCTTAACATGCTTCACATCAGGACTGACAAAAATTGCAACCTAAAAAAAAACCAAACCCCAAAACTCAGAATTGCGCTCTCGCGCCCCCTAGGAAGAAAACACAGACAAAACTGCCTGTAACTTCCAGTAGGAATGTCGTAGAGACATGAAACAAAAACCTCTATGTAGGTCGTCTCACTTAAACCTACATTTCATAAATTGACAACCCCCAGCAAAAATCAACAGAAAGTTTGCAATTCCCCCTTCAAAACAAAAGTTTTGTAAAAACCGGTCACCTTTTTTCAAACATTATCTCCTCTGAGCGCGTTTGTCGTGTCGGCTTCAAAGTAGCACAGGAGAGAGATTGAACCTTTCTGATTTAAATTGACGAAATAGTTTTTATTACTGCTCCGGTTTTGATTTTACGACCCTTCAAAGAACCGCTGTGCTGATGCTGCTGCCCTGCTGTTGTCTCAAGATGGCTGCTTAAAAGCAGGAAGCACCAGCGTGAGCACACAATGCAGAGAAGGTAGGTACACTAGACAAAAGTGTTGGGACCCTTAGGACTAAAAGTAGTCAAAAGTATTGGGACACTTATGACTACTATTGGACAAAAGTATCGGGACACTTACACTGGACAATAGTATTGGGACACTTGGGACTAAAACTTGACACAAGTATTGGGACACTTCGGACTAAAAGTAGACAAAAGTCTTGGGACACTTAGGACTACCACTGGACAAAAGTATTGGGACACTTACACTGGACAATAGTATTGGGACACTTGGGACTAAAACTTGACACAAGTATTGGGACACTTCGGACTAAAAGTAGACAAAAGTCTTGGGACACTTAGGACTACCACTGGACAAAAGTATTGGGACACTTACACTGGACAATAGTATTGGGACACTTGGGACTAAAACTTGACACAAGTATTGGGACACTTCGGACTAAAAGTAGACAAAAGTCTTGGGACACTTAGGACTACCACTGGACAAAAGTATTGGGACACTTACACTGGACAAAAGTATTGGGACACTTGGGACTAAAACTTGACAAAAGTATTGGGACACTTAGGACGAAAACTGGACAAAAGTATTGGGACACTTAGGAATATAACTGGACAAAAGTATTGGGACACTTAGGACGAAAACTGGACAACACTATTGGGACACTTGGGACTAAAACTTGACAAACGTATTGGGACACTTAGGACTAAAACTGGACAAAAGTATTGGGACACTTAGGACTACAACTGGACAAAAATATTGGGACACTTAGGACTAGCACCAGCCAAATATGCGGGCCCGACCAACGCTGCTTGCGGCTTTAATTTATTTTAAATTGCCTTTCAAATGTCTATTTTTGGTGTTGGATTTTATCAAATAAATTTCCCCAAAAATGCGACTTATACTCCAGTGCGACTTATATATGTTTTTTTCCTTCTTTTTTATGCATTTTCGGCCGGTGCGAAATATACTCCGGAGCGACTTGTACTCCAAAAAATACGATATTTAAGGACCGCAATATCCCTTTGGGACAGAGGACCCTATTGTAATTGTAAGGTTTTATTATTATTATACCGACCGCCTCTTCGAGCTGTAATTTGACCCCCTTAACATGCTTCAAAACTCACCAAATTGGATACACACATCAGGACTGGCAAAAATTGCAACCTAATAAAAAAAAACAACCCAAAACTCAAAATTGCGCTCAACCCCCAGCAAAAATCAACAGAAAGTTTGCAAATCCCCCTTCAAAACAAAAGTTTTGTAAAAACCGGTCACCTTTTATCAAACATTATCTCCTCTGAACGCGTTTGTCGTGTTGGCTTCAAAGTAGCACAGGAGAGAGATTGAACCCTTCTGATTAAAAGTTGACGAAAGAGTTTTAATTACTGCTCCAGTTTGGATTTTATGTGCCGTCAAAGTCGGTCCCGTTCATCGCTGCTTGCAGCTTGAATTATTTTTTGTTTTTATTCAGTCATTGGTGGAACTAAGGACAATATTTGAATATTGTTTTTAACATTGTTGTGCAGCACTTTGGAAACATTTTGTTGTTTAAATGTGCTAAATAAATAAAGTGGATTGATTGATTGATACTAACATGAGAATTAAATCGCCTAAAATAAAAACGTGCAAAAAAAAAAAAAAAAAAGCTGAAGAAAAAGCAAAAGTCCCTCACACACACACTGGCTGTTTAAACGCTGAAGACACTGATGTCCTGGTTCTATGGTTGTCGTCACACTTTTTCCCTGTTTGCCATGGCTGGCCTGCCACCCAAGTTATTTCTTTTAGTGGATTCTGTCCACATACCCGTCTGATCTCCTCCAGGCCTGATTTTTCCACGCTATCATCTCTCAGGAGAGGACTCTCCTCAGAGGTTAAAGGTCAGCTTGCCGCAGGGCCCTCATCTCCTCTCCTCAGTCACCTTCATGCACACATCAGACAGCACAGGATGATTTCCAAACAAGCCAAACATATGAAAGTTTTTTTTTGTGTGTGTTTTGTCTTGCCGTCCAATTAGTTTTTCTTTATTGAATTACTTTAGGCGCCGGTACCTGTTCTCCTCCTGGGGGCGGGTTGGTCTCCCGCTCAATTTAATTTATTACACTGCTTTAATGAAGTCCTGCAGGGGGATTACGGTAAAGCATATTTAATGTTGCTTGATGTCTGACAAGCACCGAGGCTCACTCTCTTCTCTTTATGCTGAACTACAAAGCTCGCGTTCACTTCACTTGAACACATCTTATCCAAATATTGCTCATGGTAAGATTTGATCAATGATCTTTTACTACGAACATCAGAAAATTCTGCTTAAAGCCAGCGAGTGGAACTTAGTAGTACCCTCGTTAGTAATCTGTTATAAAACCAATTTTATCCCTTGAGAAATTATGTAAATCCAATTAATCTGTTCCAGACACCTAAAGATAAGAACACAAAGCATATTTAATAGGAAATGATAATAGTTTTAAATGCAGAAGACAATGGGAAGTACACTTAAAGGATGAATTAAATGGATAAATGAACATTTAACATCACTTTTACCAGTTTTGATTTTGTAAGCCCCGCTTTTCTACTGAAATTTCATTTTTTTTATTGAGTATGACTGCAACATTAGTCACCATGTGGCCAAAGAAAGTTGCGAGTGCCAACACTTTGATTAAAAAAAATGTGAGAAAGGGAAATGTATTTATATAGCGCTTTTCTCTTGTGACTCAAAGCGCTTTACATGGTGAAACCCATTATCTAAATGAACACAAACCATATTTTATAAGAAATGATCATAGTTTTTTGATGCAGAAAACAATGGGAAGTACACTTAAAGGATGAATTAAATGGATACATGAACATTTAACATCGCTTTTACCAGTATTGATTTTGTAAGCCTCGCTTTTCTACTGAAATTTCCTTCGATTTTCATACCACATCTCATTTATCGTATAATCAGACAACCCCAACCCAAACAAAAATCTATTTTTTTATTGAGTAAGACTGCAAAATTAGTCACCTAAGGCCAAAGAAAGTTGCGAGTGCCAACACTTTGATAAAAAAAAAGTGAAAAAGTGAATTGTATTTATATAGCGCTTTTCTCTAGTGACTCAAAGCGCTTTACATGGTGAAACCCATTATCTAAATGAACACAAAGCATATTTCATAGGAATTATCATAGTTTTTAGATGCAGAAAACAATGGGAAGTACACTTAAAGGATGAATTAAATGGAGAAATTAACATTTAACATCACTTTTACCAGTATTGATTTTGTAAGCCCCGCTTTTCTACTGAAATTTCCTTCGATTTTTATACCACATCTCATTTATCGTATAATCAGACAACCCCAACCCAAACAAAAATCTGTTTTTTTATTGAGTATGACTGCAAAATTAGTCACCATGTGGCCAAAGAAAGTTGCGAGTGCCAACACTTTGATTAAAAAAAATGTGAGAAAGTGAAATGTATTTATATAGCGCTTTTCTCTTGTGACTCAAAGCACTTTACATGGTGAAACCCATTATCTAAATGAACACAAAGCATATTTTATAGGAAATGATCACAGTTTTAGATGCAGAAAACAATGGGAAGTACACTTAAAGGATGAATTAAATGGCTAAATGAACACTTAACATCACTTTTACCAGTATTGATTTTGTAAGCCCCGCTTTTCTACTGAAATTTCCTTCGATTTTCATCTCATTTATCGTAAAATCAGAAAACCCTAAACCACACACAAATCTGTTTTTTTATTGAGTATGACTGCAAAATTAGTCACCATGTGGCCAAAGAAAGTTGCGAGTGCCAACACTTTGATAAAAAAAATGTGAGAAAGTGAATTATATTTATATAGCGCTTTTCTCTTGTGACTCAAAGCGCGTTACATGGTGAAACCCACTATCTAAATGAACACAAAGCATATTTTATAGGAAATGATCACAGTTTTAGATGCAGAAAACAATGGGAAGTACACTTAAAGGATGAATTACATGGCTAAATGAACATTTAACATCACTTTTACCAGTATTGATTAGTGGAAAAGAGCCGTCGATTTTATAAGCCCAGCTTTTCTACTGAAATTTCTTTCGATTTTCACATCACATCTCATTTATCGCACAATCAGCCAACCCTAACCCAAACAAGAATGACTGCAAAATTAGTCACCGTGTGGCCAAAGAAAGTTGCGAGTGCCAACACTTTGATTAAAAAAAAAGGTGAGAAAGTGAATTATATTTATATAGCGCTTTTTTCTTGTGGCTCAAAGCGCTTTACATAGGTAAACCTCCTCAATCCCACCTACAAGTCTTCCTGTGAGGAAGCAGTTCCTCGGGAATCTGTGGTGGACTCTCCTATTTCTGTAGCTGAAGTTGCCAAGGTAGTTAAACAGTTCCTCGCTGGCAGGGCCTAGGGGGTGGATGAGAGGCGCCCAGAGTTCCTTAAGACTCTGGATGCTGTGGAGCTGTCATGGTTATAGACTCTGCAACATTGACTGGACATTGGATGCAGTGCCTCTGGATTGGCAGACCAAGGTGGTGGTTCCTTTATTTAAGAAAAGGAACTGCAGGATGTGGTCCAACTATCGTGGGATCACACTCCTCAGCCTCCCTGGTAGGGTCTATTCAGGGTTACTGGAGAGTAGGCTACGTCGGATTTTCGTCCTGGTCGTGGAACTGTGGACCAGCTCTATACTCTCAGCAGGATCCTTGAAGAAGTATGGGAGTTTGTCCAACCAGTCTACATGTTTTCTGTGGACTTGGAGAAGGCATTTGACCGTGTCCCTTGGGAGGTCCTGTGGAGAGTGCTCAGAGAGTACGGGGTATCTGACTGCCTGATTGTGGCGGTCCGTTCCCTGTATGATCAGTGCCAGAGCTCGGTCCGCATTGCCGGCAGTAAGTCGGACCAGTTTTTCAGTTAGGGTTGGACTCCGCCAAGACTGCCCTTTGTCACCGGTTCTTTTCATAACTTTTATGGACAGAATTTTTAGGCGCAGTCAGGGTGTTGAGGGGATACGGTTTGGTGGCTGCAGGATCAGGTCTCTGCTTTTTGCAGATGATGTGGTCCTGATGGCTTCATCTGACCAGCATTTTCAGCTCCCACTTAGTCTTCCGGTGGAAGACACTAAATCGCCTGAGATCAGGAACAGGGCAATCAAAAGCTGCTATGGCCAGATGGGGCTACAAAACCGGCCCAACCACCTGTGAATGCGGAGAAGAGGACCACATGATGCAGCACTGCCTTGTCTGTCCTCTGCTACCCAACCAGTGCAGCTTAAAAGATCTCGCAGAGTTCAACGACAATGCAAAAGACTGTGTAAAGAAATGGGAAACTGTCATACAATCACATGCTTCAAAGACACGAAAAGAAGAAGAAGAAGCTCCCACTGGCTCGGTCTAAGCCGAGTGTGAAGCAACTGGGATGAGAATCAGCACCTCCAAGTTTGAGTCCATGGTTTTCAGGGAGGAGGTTGGGTAGGAGATCTTGCCCCAAGTGGTAGAGTCCAAGTACCTCGGAGTCTTGTTCACGAGTGAGGGAAGAGTGGATCGAGAGATCGACAGGCGGATCGGTGCGGCGTTTGCAGTGCATCGTGGTGAAAAAAACAGCTGAGCCGAAAGGCAAGGCTCTTGATTTACCGGTCGATCTATATCCTTAGCCTCAACTATGGTCATGAGCTTTGGGTTATGACCGAAAGGACAAGATCACGGGTACGAACGGCCAAAATGAGTTTCCTGCGTTGAGTAAGGGGGCTCTGCCTTAGAGATAGGGTGAGAAGTTCTGTCATTCGGGAGGAAATCAGAGTAAAGCCGCTGCTCCTCCACATCGAGACGAGCCAGATGAGGTAGTGTGGAAGACCCTTGCTTCCGGGTGAGTTCTCAGGACCATTCCAGGGAAGACATTGTCGTGAGATGGTTTAGACTTCTTTATTTTTTCGGGAACAGAGTCTTTAGCGTGATTTTCAGCAGCTGCCTTTTCTTACGTGAGCACACGAATGGTTTCCTTCCGTCCGCCGTCTGCTTTTCAGCAGCACGTCGCCGTCGTTCGCGTGGTAGCAGAGGATGGTTTCCTCCCGTCCGCCGTCTGCTTTTCAGCAGCACGTTGCCGTCGTTCGCGTGGTAGCAGAGGATGGTTTCCTCTCGTCCGCCGTCTGCTTTTCAGCAGCACGTCGCCGTCGTTCGCCGTCGTTCGCCGTCTACTTTTCAGCAGCACGTCGCCGTCGTTCGCGTGGTAGCAGAGGATGGTTTCCTCCCGTCCGCCGTCTGCTTTTCAGCAGCACGTCGCCGTCGTTCGCGTGGTAGCAGAGGATGGTTTCCTCCCGTCCGCCGTCTGCTTTTCAGCAGCACGTCGCCGTCGTTCGCGTGGTAGCAGAGGATGGTTTCCTCCCGTCCGCCGTCTGCTTTTCAGCAGCACGTCGCCGTCGTTCGCATGGTAGCAGAGGATGGTTTCCTCCCGTCCGCCGTCTGCTTTTCAGCAGCACGTCGCCGTCGTTCGCGTGGTAGCAGAGGATGGTTTCCTCCCGTCCGCCGTCTGCTTTTCAGCAGCACGTCGCCGTCGTTCGCGTGGTAGCAGCGGATGGTTTCCTCTTGTCCGCCGTCTGCTTTTCAGCAGCACGTCGCCGTCGTTCGCCGTCTACTTTTCAGCAGCACGTCGCCGTCGTTCGCGTGGTAGCAGAGGATGGTTTCCTCCCGTCCGCCGTCTGCTTTCCAGCAGCACGTCGCCTTTGGCGTGCTTTTCAGCAGCTGCCTTTTCTCCGTCTCGCTCTCGCGGTGTACTGTGCTCCGCGTCTTGCCTCTTGCTCTCCACCTCTCCTCCCGTCTCTCTCGGCTGTCACCCTTTTATACACAGACAGATTATCTGATTGTGCCCAGCTGCCCGACCCACGCACCTGTAGTCCATTTGGACGCGGGTCCGCAGGCCACGCCCCCTCGCCGCCATCTTGGAGCGGGCCCCGGTGTCGGACCGCCGGCCCCGCCTCTCCACAGGTAGTTTGGGGATCTATTCAGGATCCCCCCGACCGCCTCCCCGGGGAGGTGTTTAGGCAACGTCCGACCGGTGGGAAGCCACGGGGAAGACCCAGGACATGTTGGGTGGGGGGACTATGTCTCCCAGGGAGGAGCTGGACCAAGTAGCTGGGGAGAAGGAAGTCTGGGCTTCTTTGCTTGGGCTACAGCCCCCGCGACCCGGCCTCGGATAAGCGGAAGAAGATGGATGGATAATTGAATGGGTTCGGCTCTATAGTCTGGAAAATACAGTTCTTAAAACACTACTTAGAAAGGTAAGGATGCTTTTATACAGTTGAATTAATTATTTCCTCTGGGGGAAAATGTTCCCATGTGGATGTGTTACTAACAACAACATCTCACACGGTCCAGGAGGTAATCCTCCCCTCTTTGCCCACATTGACTAACCTGTGACATGCAACACACACAACACAACACACACACACACACACACACACTGCTGCTTTTACACCGGCGGCTGAATGGGAAATCTATACAGCAAACGAGAGGATGCCTTGAGCATCTCTGTTACCCTGATGATGATGATGATGATGATGATGATGATGATGATGATTTTCGCTGCGGTTTGGGGGTGACCTTCTTTGTGCCGAGCCCAATATGCTGCGCCACTGCTGGGATTGCTGCTTTGAACCAGCCAGAGGGCACCCAGGGGGGCTCCTCCTCCTCCATGATGGATGGAGCTTGCTTATTTATGGAGGAAAGACTGTTTGCTTTATTGTGTAAAAAAAAAGAAAAAAAAAGAAGAAAAAAAGAGAATGGCGGGGATGAAGGAAGGGGGTTTGTGGGGCCGTGATTTTGAAGTTAGATGTGTGCTCTAACCATAACCTGGCTTATGGGCATGATAAGGCCAATGTGCGTGTTTGCGTGTGTGTGTGTGTTTGTTTGTGTGTTTGCGTGTGTGTTTTTTTTTTTCAAAGGCCAGAGGGTAGTCTAACCTTGGCAAAGAATAGTTTGGACGTTAGCCAGCCTCAGCTTCACCTTAATCCCCGAGCCTCATATATCCTTCAGCGGATCCTGTACGTTTTATTTGATGACCCCCCCCCCCCCCCACCCCCCACCCCCCCATCCCACGATCATATTTCTGATAAATCTTCACTACTACGCCCCACTAAAAAAGAACTTAGTCCGTAAAAGGAGCGGCATCGGCGCCTTTCTCCTATTGGTGGCACTGGTGGGCTACTTCAAGGTGTTTCCTACCGCCTACATCCTTTCCTGCCTCCTTGGCAATAATAATAATAATAATAATGCAGCACAAATACAAGGAACTCACAAAAATTCTATTCAGTTATTAAAAATGGCAGACAACTACATCTCTTATGTACAGTAAACTGAGTATTTGGGACATTCTATCAAACCAGTGTACTGTAAAATAACTGTAATATGCAGTCGCGGTCAAAAGTTTACGTACACTTGTAAAGGACATTATGTCATGGCTGTCTTGAGTTTCCAATACTTTCTACAACTCTTATTTTTTTGTGATAGAGTGATTGGAGCACATACTTGTCGGTCACAAAAAACATTCATGAAGTTTGGTTCTTTTATGAATTTATTATGGGTCTACTGAAAATGTGAGCAAATCTGCTGGGTCAAAAGTATACATACAGCAATGTTAATATTTGCTTACATGTCCCTTGGCAAGTTTCACTGCAATAAGGCGCTGTTGGTAGCCATCCTGTCACGGCCAGGGCGAATTCCCATGCGCCCTCATCTTTGCGTCCTGACGAGCCCACAGGCGCTCTCTCTCCGATGCGGGCGTGCCTCCTCACGCCTGCAGACAATCTGCAATCTGCGCACCTGCCCATGATGAGCGAGCTGCCTTCATAAGCAGGCACAACCTGCCATGCCGGGCCGGAATATAACCTTCTGTTGGCGTATAGTAAGCGATGATCGGATCTTTATGCTCTCTCTCTCTCTTCCTGCGTTTTGTCCTTTCTGTCAAGACTTGGTCCTTGGGTTTAGTTTTTCCAGAAGGCAACGGAAAGTTGGCTCGGGCAAGACAGGAATGTGAGTACATATTTTTTTTTTTTACACTAACAAAGGACAAAAAAAGAAGCAAACAAAAGGTGCGCACAGTGGCGGAGAACAAACTATGAAACCAAAAAGACTATAGCACAAAGGATGAAACTGTGAACAATGAAACACACTAACTGTGGCATTAATAAACAAAAACTTACTTGGCATGGACTAAAGGAGCAGCATGAACGCTGGACATGAAAACAAGTGTCTGGAATGTGCAGAGCATAAATGTGGGATGTCGCCAGAAAGACAAACTGAAAACAATGAACTTAAATACTACAGACATGATTAGTAAAAACAGGTGTGTGACTCAAAACGTGAACCAGGTGCGTGACGTGACAGGTGAAAACTAATGGTTGCTATGGTGACAAAACAAACAAAAGTGCACAAAAAGTCCAAAAACAAAACCGAACATGACTAAAACAAAACATGATCACACAGACATGACACTTTCGTGCTTCATTGTTCTTCCTTGTCCTTCCAGCGTCTGTTCTTGTTCCTGAGTTGGCGAGCTGTGCGTCTCGTTCACTTTCTTGTTCCCTGCCCTTTTGGATTCCCGAACTCCCGCTTGGACACGACATCTCGACGCCTCTCTCTCGCCCTGGATCATCTGCCTGCCCCACGGACTTCCGTGTTCCTTCGTTCTCGACAACACTTGGTAACACACACCTCAGCTAACTACACACATAGCCTCACACACACACACACACACACACACACACACACACACACACACACACACACACACACACACACACACACACACACACACTCTTGGGTTTTGACACTCTCCATTTCCTTAGTGTAGTTTATTAGTTAGTATTGTTTATTATTATTATATATATTGACTATATATATAATACATTTTTGAACATTCCTGCTCCTTGGTGTCTGTTGCCGTCATCTCCCCTTAGTCAAACCACAACACATCCACAAGCTTCTGGAAAGCTTCTGGTTGAATTTTTGACCACTCCTCTTGACAAAATTGGTGCAGTTCAGCTAAATGTGTTGGTTTTCTGACATGGACTTGTTTCTTCAGCATTGTCCACACGTTTAAGTCAGGACTTTGGTAAGGCCATTCTAAAACCTTAATTTTAGCCTGATTTAGCCATTCCTCTACCACTTTTGACGTATGTTTGGCGTCATTGTCCTTTTGGAACACCCAACTACGCCCAAGACCCCAACTTTCGGGCTGATGATTTTAGGTTGTCCTGCAAAATTTGGAGGTAATCCTCCTTTTTCAATGTCCCATTGGCAGCAAAACAGGCCCAGAGCATAATGCTACCACCACCATGCTTGACGGTAGGTAGGAATGGTGTTCCTGGGATTAAAGGCCTCACCTTTTCTCCTCCAAACATATTGCTGGGTATTGCGGCCAAACAGTACAAATGAGGCATAATGATGCAATATGTACATACAGCTAGCCTAAATAGCATGTTAGCATTGATTAGCTTGCAATCATGCACTGACCAAATATGCCTGATTAGCACTCTGTCATGAGCCGTGGTCCGGATCATGTTTAGTTTAGTTATGTTCTGTTAGTTTTGGACTCCCTCAGTTCCTGGTTGTGCATTTCCTTGTTTGAGTTTGTTACCATGGTTACGTACTGTATTTTCACCTGCCTCTGTTATTCGGGAAGCACACCTGTGCCTAATCAAGAGACACTATTTAAGCCTGCTTTTCTGTTCACTCGTCCTGGCTTCCTTGTTTGCTGTATGCAACAGTCACGTTTGTTTATTCCTGTTCTTGATTCCTGATTCCGTTGCTAAGTAAGTTTTTGTTTTAGCTTCTCTTGCGAACGGCACACTTTCCTTTTGTTTTGTTTTTGTCTGTTTGTATCCATTTACTATTCATGTTAAATAAACCAAATCCTACCTGCACTCTTTCGTCCGGAGTGTCCGTGTTGCATCGGAGGAACGATCCCGCATATATATGCGACCCCCCCACGTGACACACTCCACACAAGTCAATAACGTCAACAAAGCGCACTTTTTGTGCATTCACGCACAGTATAAAACGTTTGGTGGACAAAACGAAACAAGGAAGGAGTGTAAACAAACTGTTGCGCCACAGTCCACACTATGGTGAGTTCAAGAACCGCTGCAATTAGTAGGACAAAACGATGTTCACCATATACTCTCATCAGTGGAGCATACACACAAACATATTAAACAGCGGGCTTTCTAACAATTGGGAAGGTTTGTGTCATGTTTGTCCTCAAACAAAAACATACTAAAACAAAAAAAGTATTTTCCCCCCCCATCTTTTTCCATTTTCAAGCCTTTTTTAAAAAATGCTCCAGGGAGCCACTAGGGCGGCACTAAAGAGTCGCATGCGCTCGAGAGTCGCTGACCACGCCCTAAAGTTACAGAGAGTGTTTTACAGAGCGCATAGTACTGTCCGAGACAATTATATTCAAGATTTGATGATGTGCAGTTTTTTCACAACAATACATTAGTGAATAATAACACCTTGGTGTTATGTGGTGCTATTGCGGCTAGAGCAGGGGTCGGCAACCCAAAATGTTGAAGGAGCCATATTGGACCAAAAATACAAAAACAAATCTGTCTGGAGCCACAAAAAAATTAAAAGCCATAGTGTGTCATGAGATATAAATTGAATTAAGAGGACCTAAAGGAAACTAAATGGCCTCAAATATAGCTACAAATGAGGCATAATGATGCAATATGTACATATAGCTAGCCTAAATAGCATGTTAGCATCGATTAGCTTGCAGTCATGCACTGACCAAATATGTCTGATTAGCACTCCACACAAGTCAATAACATCAACAAAACTCACCTTTGTGCATTCACGCACAACATTAAAAGTTTGGTGGACAAAATGAGACAGAAAAAGAAGTGGCATAAAACACGTCCTAGAAAGTCGGAGAAAGTTATACATGTAAACAAACTACGGTGAGTTCACGGACCGCCAAAATTAGTAGGACAAAACAGCGCTCGCCAAATAGTCGAATCAGTGAAGCATGTTTAATATAAACAGTGTGCTTTATAACAATTAGGGAGGTTTGTGTCATGTTTGTCCTCCTACAGAAACCATATTAAAACAAAAAATATTTTTTTCCCCCTCATCTTTTTCCATTTTTCATACATTTTTTAAAAAGCTCCAGAGAGCCACTAAAGAGCCGCATGCGGCTCTAGAGCTGCGGGTTGCCGACCCCCGGGCTAGAGGGCTAGAGGAAGCAAATTACGAATACCAATTATTGGGAAAGTGGGTAACACTAGGAACTCTAGTGTTAATTACTGTTAAATAATAATATAAAAATGATCATTAAAGCAAATTCAAAAATAGTTTTTAAACAGGATGATATTCAAAACTTATTTTTAGAGATGTAGGATAATATCGGACTGCCGACATATGCTTTAAAATGTAATATCGGAAATTATCGGTATCGGTTTCAAAAAGTCAAATTTATGACTTTTTAAAACGTACAGAGTGCCAATAAACCATAAAGGCACTGCCTTTGCGTACCGGCCCAGTCACATAATATCTACACAAGTGAATGCAAAGCATACTTGGTCAACAGCCATACAGGTCACACTGAGGGTGGCCGTATAAACAACTTCAACACTGTTACAAATATGCGCCACACTGTGAACCCACACCAAACAAGAATGACAAACACATTTGTGCAGCCCTTTGAGACACTTGTGATTTAGGGCTCTATAAATAAACATTGATTGATTGATTGATTGACATTTCGGGAGAACAGCCGCACCGTAACACAACATAAACACAACAGAACAAATATCCAGAACCCCTTGCAGCACTAACTCTTATTCTAAATGATATTATCAATGAGAATGGTAAGATTATGAAGTATGATGAATTTAGAACTATGTATGGTGATGCTTGTTCAAGCTTTTCATTTAATCAACTAACTGGAGTCATTGAGAAAAGATGGAAACAAATAATTAATTATGGAACTACTAAATTATTAGTTTTCTAGTTGGCAAAAAGGAACTAAAATAAATAGAAAAATATATAATTTTTATTTAATAAAGAAATCTTTGAAGGCTGCCCCATACAACACATATGGAAAATGGGAGGACTTTTTTGACTGCCCGTTGCCGTGGGATGCCATATTCAAACTAATCTATAAAACTACTATCGATGTGCAAAATTGTTATTTTCAAATTAAAATTATTTATAACTTTTTACCCATGGGGAAAATGTTAAAATGACGGTATATGACAGAGTCAGATGATTGCCCATTTTGTTGTCAGGAGTCTGAATCCACCCTGCATTTGTTTTGGTATTGTCATATTGTGTCTTCGTTTCGGGTGGAAGTTGAAAAAATGTGTTTAAGGATTGGTTTGTTTATGAAGCTTGATGTGATTTTTTTTAGGTTGACAATCATGATTTAATCAATTTAATTATAGTACTCGGTAAAAGGTTTATTTTTAAGGCCCAAAACAGATATTCACTTAGTATTACTTTCTTTAAAACATTTATTCAGTATTTTTTTTAACTTTAGAAAGTTACATGGTAGAAAACGATAATGATGCCAAAAAACATAAAAAAAGATGGGAAGTCCTCAAAGGCTTATGTTGAAAGTGTAATTATGTTTATAGATTATATGCTATCTGTTGTTGTGTTCCCTAATTTGAATGACCTGGACATAATCTGGACTGTACATAAATGCTTATTTTGAAAATGTAATTTTGTTTATAAATTATATGCTATCAAAAAACAAAAAAACAACACATCGACCTCCTCATGCTCTCTCAGGGAGGGCATGCATGTCCCAAATACCAAGCTGCGGTTTTGAGGCATGTTAAAAAAAATCATGCATTTTGTGACTTCAATAATAAATATGGCAGTGCCATGTTGGCATTTTTTTCCATAACTTGAGTTGATTTATTTTGGAAAACCTTGTTACATTGTTTAATGCAGGGGTGCTCACACTTTTTCTGCAGGCGAGCTACTTTTCAATTGATCAAGTCGTGGGGATCTACCTCATTCATATATATCATTTATATTTACTTATTTATGAAATATATGTTTTTGTTAGCAAGTTAAGGGTGTTTAATGATAATGCAAGCATGTTTAACACATGGTTAATATTGTTAAAAAATTAAAGGTGTTTAATGATAATACAAGTATGTTTAATACATATAGTTAATATTGTTAACAAGTTAAAGGTGTTTAAAGATAATGCAAGCATGTTTAACACATATAGTTAATAAGTTAAAGGTGTTTAATGATAATACAAGCATGATTAACACATATAGTTAATATTGTTAATAAGTTAAAGGTGTTTAAAGATAATGCAAGCATGTTTAACACATATAGTTAATATTGTTAACAAGTTAAAGGTGTTTAATGATAATGCAAGCATGTTTAACACATAGTTAATATTGTTAATAAATTAAAGGTGTTTAATGATAATACAAGAATGTTTAATACATATAGTTAATATTGTTAATAAATTAAAGGTGTTTAATGATAATAAAAGTATGTTTAATACATATAGTTAATATTGTTAATAAGTTAAAGATGTTTAAAGATAATGCAAGCATGTTTAACACATATAGTTAATATTGTTAATAAGTTAAAGGTGTTTAAAGATAATGCAAGCATGTTTAACGCATGTAGTTAATATTGTTAACAAGTTAAAGGTGTTTAAAGATAATACAAGCATGTTTAACACATATAGATTCCTTTCTTTCATGAAGACAAGAATATAAGTTGGTGTATTATCTGATTCTGATGACTTCACTGATTGTAATCAGACAGTGGTGCTGATAATGTCCGCATTTTCGAAAGGAGGAGAAAAAAAGTCCTCCTTTCTGTCCAATACCACATGAAAGTGGTTGGTTTTTGGCATCTTATTTGTCCAGCTTCCGTACTCCTTTTTATACACTTTACAAGAAATACATTGTCGGCAAACTCCGTAGCTTGCTAGCTTGGTTGCGCTGGCTTTCTGAGACTCTTATTTTGTTAGCGCAACTGTGCAACTGTGCAGTCGGTCTTTGGAGTTTTGACGACAGGTACGGCGCCAGAGTCTGTTGAAATAAAGTGTTTCTCGCCTTCCAGTCGGTAATTTTAATGAGCTGGCAGCAGCCAGCGTCATCTCAGAAGACCCTCGGGTGCCGTGAATGTCAATCAAGTGACGAAAGTGACGTCATAGTGAAGATTTATGATCGCTCATTTTTAGGACTATTTTTTTAATGCCTGGCTGGTGATCGACTGACACACCCTCCGAGATCGACCGGTAGCTCGCGATCGACGTAATGAGCACCCCTGCCTTAGTTTATATTTGTATTGTTTGATTATTATATATATACTTAATATATATAATAAATCATTGAACATTACTGCCCTCTGGTGTCAGTTGCCGTCACCTCCACTTTAGTAGTCATAACACAATAATTAATTTTTTTTTAAACAGGATGATATTTAAAACGTATTTTTAGAGATGTCCGATAACATCGGACTGCCGATATTATCGGCTGATAAATGCTTTAAAATGTAATATCGGAAATTATCGGTATCGGTTTCAAAAAGTTAAATGTATGACCTTTTAAAGCGGCGCCGAGTACACAGACGTAGGGAGAAGTACAGAGCGCCAATAAACCTTAAAGGCACTGCCTTTGCGTGCCGGCCCAGTCACATAATATCTACGGCTTTTCACACACAAGTGGATGCAAGGCATACAGGTCACACTGAGGGTGGCCGTATAAACAACTTTAACACTGTTACAAATATGCGCCACACTGTGAACCCACACCAAACAAGAATGACAAACACATCCGCACCGTAACACAACATAAACACAACAGAACAAATACCCAGAACCCCTTGCAGCACTAACTCTTCCGGGACGCTACAATATACACCCCCCGCTACCCCCCAACCCCGCCCACCTCAACCTCCTCATGCTCTCTCAGGGAGAGCATGTCCCAAATTCCAAGCTGCTGTTTTGAGGCATGTTAAAAAAAATAATGCACTTTGTGACTTCAATAATAAATATGGCAGTGCCATGTTGGCATTTTTTTTCCCATAACTTGAGTTGATTTATTTTGGAAAACCTTGTTACATTGTTTAATGCATCCAGCGGGGCATCACAACAAAATTAGGCATAATAATGTGTTAATTCCACGACTGTATACAGGCCCGGCCCTAACCAATCTGGCGCCCTAGGCAAGATTTTAGGTGGCGCCCCCCCACATCAGCAGTGAAGTGTATATACTCACAAGAAACCGAATAGCTTTGTCTTTGACCTTTTTTTTTTACTTACAACTATACCTAATATATAAAGGGGTGGAAAAGTGACTATTACCTGCAGGGCAAACATTAGCTAACCAGAAGGCAATAACAATGTAAACAAAAAACAGCTGCTTAAAAGATCTAATACAAATGTCCCTGAGGAATGTAAGGTGGGAGTACTGTAATTACCTAACGTTACATTATTATTTTCCATAACAATTTAGCCCCCTCCACAATATTAACCCGACGTTAAAACAGAACTAGCTATTTATTGATTAGCAATTGCCGAATCATGTAACATTAGCTTAATGCTAACAAGCCAGGTTACTATCACATTCTGTAACAGACAAATAATTTCATGTAGGCTAACGTTACCTACCTGCTACCTCTGTCTTTTTCTCGTTTCTCCTCCTCTTCTTTTCTCTTTTTTCTTCCCTGGGCACCTGACAGTTTTGGCCGTTTTGACATCTTGTGTTGATTTTTTGATGTGGTGACGTCCAAAGAGAGTCATGATACGGGAAGGGGGGGGGGGGGGGGGCGTAATGTTGTAACAAATAATATTTCTATTAAATAGGCTTTACTTTGCATTTTAATTAACGTGGGATTATTTTTTGTATTTAGAAATAATAGTACCAACTTTTTTTTTTTTTTTTTTTTTTTTTCTCCAACATTTGTGGCACTGGCGTGGCGCCCCCTGATGGACGGCGCCCTTAGCATTTGCCTATACGGCCTATGCCACGGGCCGGCCCTGACTGTATATATCGGTATCGGTTGATATCGGTATCGGTAATTAAGAGTTGGACACTATCGGAATATCGGATATCGGCAAAAAAGCCATTATCGGACATCTCTACTTATTTTATATAATAATTTTGTGTCTTTATATATAGAAGTATATAAAACGTTAGTGTGAAGGACTACCTGTGTATAAGATATACAGAATTAAATGACCCGTGTGCTACCATGTGTGTAGGAATGTGCCTCATTTGTCATTGCACTCGTGCACGCGTGTGTGTGCGTGTGTGTGTGTGTGTGTGTGTGTGTGTGTGTGTGTGTGTGCCCAAGCAGCCGTGAATCTGTCCCTAGGCCGCTGCTGCCGTCGCCGCCATCGCCGCTATACGACGCGTGTGAATCATCCAAGGCAGGCGAGGCCATAAAAAGCCCCGAGCTGTTAGCGGGGATGGCTTTTGGGAATGATCACAGGGTGGCTGCTGTACTTCCATCCCCCTGCAGGTCGCCATCACCGCATGGGGGGGCAGCGGGATGGAAGGGATGTCGGGGCGGGTGGGTGCTGCCGTCACACTGTCACGGCTGACAGCAGCGCCAATGGCCATAACGTCAGCAACAATGATTGAACATGTGAAATATGTGCTCTTTGTCCGTGCTATTGGACGGGGTGGAGGTTAGACCAGGGGTCAGGGGAGGGGTTAAGGCGAGAGCAAAATTGCCTTTCCGCCCGCCGCCTTCTTTTTTTTTTTTTTTTTTTTTCAGCATCTCTACACAGCAACAAGCAAGATGTTTTGTCTGATGAGATTTCTTCTCTGCAGCAAGCCCGCCTGCGCTGCTCAGACACTATTAATAACGCATATTGGCCTACTGGTGTAGCACCTGATTAGTGCAGACTCAGCATACTGCATTATTATGGGATAGATACAATATTGCTGACTTTTACGTCAAAGATTCCTCGTTATTATGCATTACTAAGATATTCAAATATTACAGGATAGGACTCGCTAATCGCATTAGCATCTTTGATGCTAATATCAACGATAGCTCCACATACATTCTGGTGAAAACCTACAAATAAAGTGATACAAGTGATCTTATTATTATTGTACATATTTATATAGGAATTCACATTTTACTATACATTGTAAAAAAAATTGTTCAAATAAACTGCTTCCGTGACTTTTAACATGTGGTTGCAGTGTAATAAGAATGACCAGCAGAGGGCGACTGTTGCATTTTCTCATCGGAATATTACATAGTATACAGGTAAAAGCCAGTAAATTAGAATATTTTGAAAAACTTGATTTATTTCATTAATTGCATTCAAAAGGTGTAACTTGTACATTATATTTATTCATTGCACACAGACTGATGCATTCAAATGTTTATTTCATTTAATTTTGATGATTTGAAGTGGCAACAAATGAAAATCCAAAATTCCGTGTGTCACAAAATTAGAATATTACTTAAGGCTAATACAAAAAAGGGATTTTTAGAAATGTTGGCCAACTGAAAAGTATGAAAATGAAAAATATGAGCATGTACAATACTCAATACTTGGTTGGAGCTCCTTTTGCCTCAATTACTGCGTTAATGCGGCGTGGCATGGAGTCGATGAGTTTCTGGCACTGCTCAGGTGTTATGAGAGCCCAGGTTGCTCTGATAGTGGCCTTCAACTCTTCTGCGTTTTTGGGTCTGGCATTCTGCATCTTCCTTTTCACAATACCCCACAGATTTTCTATGGGGCTAAGGTCAGGGGAGTTGGCGGGCCAATTTAGAACAGAAATACCATGGTCCGTAAACCAGGCACGGGTAGATTTTGCGCTGTGTGCAGGCGCCAAGTCCTGTTGGAACTTGAAATCTCCATCTCCATAGAGCAGGTCAGCAGCAGGAAGCATGAAGTGCTCTAAAACTTGCTGGTAGACGGCTGCGTTGACCCTGGATCTCAGGAAACAGAGTGGACCGACACCAGCAGATGACATGGCACCCCAAACCATCACCCAACCATGCAAATTTTGCATTTCCTTTGGAAATCGAGGTCCCAGAGTCTGGAGGAAGACAGGAAAGGCACAGGATCCACGTTGCCTGAAGTCTAGTGTAAAGTTTCCACCATCAGTGATGGTTTGGGGTGCCATGTCATCTGCTGGTGTCGGTCCACTCTGTTTCCTGAGATCCAGGGTCAACGCAGCCATCTACCAGCAAGTTTTAGAGCACTTCATGCTTCCTGCTGCTGACCTACTCTATGGAGATGGTGATTACAAGTTCCAACAGGACTTGGCACCTGCACACAGCGCAAAATCTACCCGTGCCTGGTTTACGGACCATGGTATTTCTGTTCTAAATTGGCCCGCCAACTCCCCTGACCTTAGCCCCATAGAAAATCTGTGGGGTATTGTGAAAAGGAAGATGCAGAATGCCAGACCCAAAAACGCAGAAGAGTTGAAGGCCACTATCAGAGCAACCTGGGCTCTCATAACACCTGAGCAGTGCCAGAAACTCATCGACTCCATGCCACGCCGCATTAACGCAGTAATTGAGGCAAAAGGAGCTCCAACCAAGTATTGAGTATTGTACATGCTTATATTTTTCATTTTCATACTTTTCAGTTGGCCAACATTTCTAAAAATCCCTTTTTTGTATTAGCCTTAAGTAATATTCTAATTTTGTGACACACGGAATTTTGGATTTTCATTTGTTGCCACTTCAAATCATCAAAATTAAATGAAATAAACATTTGAATGCATCAGTCTGTGTGCAATGAATAAATATAATGTACAAGTTACACCTTTTCAATGCAATTACTGAAATAAATCAAGTTTTTCAAAATATTCTAATTTACTGGCTTTTACCTGTATACCAGGGGTCGGCAACCTTTACCAGTCAAAGAGCCATTTTGACCAGTTTCACAAATTAAAGAAAACAATGGGAGCCACAAAAATGTTTTGAAATTTAAAATGAAATAACACTGCATACAAAGTTGTTTTTTTTGCTTTGTGCTATGTATAAACCAGGGGTCTCAGACATGCGGCCCACACCTCAATATGAAAATTGAATGTTAGTGCAGCCCGCGGGTGACAGCGTCATACTTGTCAACCATCCCGATTTTTCCGGCAGACTACGAATTTCAGGGCAACTGTTCTCTCGAACGTGCTGTAATGGTACAGTATTTAGCGCCCACTACAACTAGCGTGCCGGCCCAGCCACACGTTGTATAGGGCTTCTGCTTGCTCACGTAAGTGACAGCAAGGCATACTTGGTCAACAACCACACAGGTTACACTGACGGTAGCGGTATAAAAAACTTTAACACTCTTACTAATAATGCGCCACAATGTGAACCCACACCGAACAAGAATGACAAACACATTTCGGGAGAACATCCGCATAGTAACACAACATAAACACAACAGAACAAATACCCAGAATCTCATGCAGCCCTAACTCGTCCGGGCTACATTATACACCCCCGC
This sequence comes from Nerophis lumbriciformis, assembly GCF_033978685.3. Taxonomy (NCBI): domain Eukaryota; kingdom Metazoa; phylum Chordata; class Actinopteri; order Syngnathiformes; family Syngnathidae; genus Nerophis; species Nerophis lumbriciformis. The sequence goes on from NC_084555.2 coordinate 1,794,401, forward strand.
TACCAAACCCCGCCCACCTCAACCGACGCACAGAGAGGGGGGTTAATGTGTGAGGGAGCAGGGTTGGGGTGGGGTTTGGTGGTAGCAGGGGTGTATAATGTAGCCCGGAAGAGTCAGGCTGCATGGGATTCTGGGTATTTGTTCTGTTGTGTTTATGTTGTGTTAAGGTGCAGATGTTCTCCCGAAATGTGTTTGTCATTCTTGTTTGGTTTTGGTTCAAAGTGTGGCGCATTATTAGTAAGAGTGTTAAAGTTGTTTTATATGGCCACCGTCAGTGTAACCTGTGTGGCTGTTGACCAAGTATGCTTTGCTGTCACTTACGTGTGCAAGCAGAAGACGCACATAACAAGAGGCTGGGCTGGCACGCTGATTATACAAATTGTAGAGGGTGCTAAATGCTGTACCATCATGGCACGCCCTTATTATTATTGTAAGGGTGAAAATCGGTGAATATTAATCCCGGGAGTTTTCTGCGAGAGGCACTGAAATCCGGAAGTCTCCCGGGAAAATTGGGGGGTCCGGCAAGTATGCAGCTGAGCCGCATCAGAGTGATCAAAGTTGGGGTTGCCAACCCCTGGTATATACAAACCCTGTTTTCATATGAGTTGGGAAATGATGTTAGATGTAAATATAAACGGAATACAATGATTTGCAAATCCTTTTCAACCCATATTCAGTTGAATATGCTACAAAGACAACATATTTGATGTTCAAACTCATAAAGTTTTTTTTTTTTTTTTGCAAATAATAATTAACTTAGAATTTCATGGCTGCAACACGTGCCAAAGTAGTTGGGAAAGGGCATGTTCACCACTGTGTTACATGGCCTTTCCTTTTAACAACACTCAGTAAAGGTTTGGGAACTGAGGAGACACATTTTTGAAGCTTCTCAGGTGGAATTCTTTCCCATTCTTGCTTGATGTACAGCTTAAGTTGTTCAACAGTCCGGGGGTCTCCGTTGTGCTATTTTAGGCTTCCATATGAGTTGGGAAATAGTGTTAGGTGTAAATATAAACGGAATACAATGATTTGCAAATCATTTTCAAGCCATATTCAGTTGAATATGCTACAAAGACAACATATTTGATGTTCAAACTGATAAACACTTTTTGTTTTGCAAATAATCATTAACTTTAGAATTTGATGCCAGCAACACGTGACAAAGAAGTTGGGAAAGGTGGCAATAAATACTGATAAAGTTGAGGAATGCTCATCAAACACTTATTTGGAACATCCCACAGGTGTGCAGGCTAATTGGGAACAGGTGGGTGCCATGATTGGGTATAAAAGTAGATTCCATGAAATGCTCAGTCATTCACAAACAAGGACGGGGCGAGGGTCACCACTTTGTCAACAAATGCGTGAGCAAATTGTTGAACAGTTTAAGAAAAACCTTTCTCAACCAGCTATTGCAAGGAATTTAGGGATTTCACCATCTACGCTCCGTAATATCATCAAAGGGTTCAGAGAATCTGGAGAAATCACTGCACGTAAGCAGCTAAGCCCGTGACCTTCCATCCCTCAGGCTGTACTGCATCAACAAGCGACATCAGTGTGTAAAGGATATCACCACATGGGCTCAGGAACACTTCAGAAACCCACTGTCAGTAACTACAGTTGGTCGCTACATCTGTAAGTGCAAGTTAAAACTCTCCTATGCAAGGCGAAAACCGTTTATCAACAACACCCAGAAACGCAGTCGGCTTCGCTGGGCCTTATCTCATCTAAGATGAACTGATACAAAGTGGAAAAGTGTTCTGTGGTCTGACGAGTCCACATTTCAAATTGTTTTTGGAAACTGTGGACGTCGTGTCCTCCGGACCAAAGAGGGAAATAACCATCCGGATTGTTATAGGCGCAAAGTTGAAAAGCCAGCATCTGTGATGGTATGGGGGTGTATTAGTGCCCAAGACATGGGTAACTTACACATCTGTGAAGGTGCCATTAATGCTGAAAGATACATACAGGTTTTGGAGCAACATTTGTTATAAATAAATGATAAATGGGTTGTACTTGTATAGCGCTTTTCTACCTTCAAGGTACTCAAAGCGCTTTGACACTACTTCCACATTTACCCATTCACACACACATTCACACACTGATGGAGGGAGCTGCCATGCAAGGCGCTAACCAGCACCCATCAGGAGCAAGGGTGAAGTGTCTTGCTCAGGACACAACGGACATGACGAGGTCGGTACTAGGTTGGGATTGAACCATTGTTGCCATCCAATCAACGTTACCATGGACGCCCCTGCTTATTTCAGCAAGACAATGCCAAGCCACGTGTTACATCAACGTGGCTTCATAGTAAAAGAGTGTGGGTACTAGACTGGCCTTCCTGTCGTCCAGACCTGTCTCCCATTGAAAATGTGTGGCGCATTATGAAGCCTAAAATAGCACAACGGAGACCCCCGGACTGTTGAACAACTTAAGCTGTACATCAAACAAGAATGGGAAAGAATTCCACCTGAGAAGCTTCAAAAATGTGTCTCCTCAGTTCCCAAACGTTTACTGAGTGTTGTTAAAAGGAAAGGCCATGTAACACAGTGGTGAACATGCCCTTTCCCAACTACTTTGGCACGTGTTGCAGCCATGAAATTCTAAGTTAATTATTATTTGCAAAATAAAAATAAAGTTTATGAGTTTGAACATCAAATATCTTGTCTTTGTAGTGCATTCAACTGAATATGGGTTGAAAAGGCTTTGCAAATCATTGTATTCCGTTTATATTTACATCTAACACAATTTCCCAACTCATATGGAAACGGGGTTTGTACATTTGCTCTTTATTTTTACAATTTACATTTAAATAAAGGTCCCCTTTATTTAGAAGAGTATCAAAAAGTAAAAATCGACGCAATAGAAACGGCGATGATGTGACCTACAACTACGAGTCAGGACTTGGACCATTCTCTTTTTCTTTTATATGCCGGAAATGTTATTGGTTGACATCGTGCGTGACAACAAATCCTACCTGTGTTCGTATACTCCTGGCCTCCTCTTTCCTTGGACAAATACCAGTGTACTTATGAGCGCTTGTTTTAAAGTCACACCCACACATGAATACCTCCGTCCTATCACATTGTCCCACTGCTTGTCTAACAGACGATTTTGGTCGCCGTGGTAACCGCACGCCGACTTTAAGACATCATTAGAATCAGTCGGGGTGGAATGAAAAAATCACACATCTAAGAAAATCCCTCTTAACCTTTAACAACACGTTCCTTCCCTCCTGTCTGTTATTCAAATCTGTTCGGTCCTCTTCACCTTTTTCCCTTCTCTCCGTCTGCGATGTTCCGTCACAACTTCTGTACAACCTTTTATAATCCCTCGCCATCTTCATCCTCCACCTCGGGCGACTTTTCTTTCCCCGCTCCTTTATCTTTGCGCCTCTCCAGCCGACAGACCTTTTAATGTCCGTCAGCTGTGACATTTTATGCCTCTCTTCATCCTCCCTCTCCTCATCTTCCCATTGAATGCAGACGTGAGGGCCAGCACTGGACCGTAACAGTGGGAGGAAATATCCACGCAGCGATACATTGTTAACGCCTGGTAAGGTATCGATATACCGTATCATCGTGTACTTCGGCTACATGCGTATGGATACCATAGTGTTCCACAGCTCTAATGTGATCTTTGTGATGGTCAATGGCCATTAATGGTGCTTTGAAAGGTCCCTACAGCACAGCATTCACTTATATGACCCAATCCAAACAACCTTCCCTACTCATGGCATAAAAATAAAAAATGCAACCAACACAAAAAAGTCAACACACATATACAGGTAAAAGCCAGTAAATTAGAATATTTTGAAAAACTTGATTTATTTCAGTAATTGCATTCAAAAGGTGTAACTTGTACATTATATTTATTCATTGCACACGGACTGATGCATTCAAATGTTTATTTCATTTAATTTTGATGATTTGAAGTGGCAACAAATGAAAATCCAAAATTCCGTGTGTCACAAAATTAGAATATTACTTAAGGCTAATACAAAAAAGGGATTTTTAGAAATGTTGGCCAACTGAAAAGTATGAAAATGAAAAATATGAGCATGTACAATACTCAATACTTGGTTGGAGCTCCTTTTGCCTCAATTACTGCGTTAATGCGGCGTGGCATGGAGTCGATGAGTTTCTGGCACTGCTCAGGTGTTATGAGAGCCCAGGTTGCTCTGATAGTGGCCTTCAACTCTTCTGCGTTTTTGGGTCTGGCATTCTGCATCTTCCTTTTCACAATACCCCACAGATTTTCTATGGGGCTAAGGTCAGGGGAGTTGGCGGGCCAATTTAGAACAGAAATACCATGGTCCGTAAACCAGGCACGGGTAGATTTTGCGCTGTGTGCAGGCGCCAAGTCCTGTTGGAACTTGAAATCTCCATCTCCATAGAGCAGGTCAGCAGCAGGAAGCATGAAGTGCTCTAAAACTTGCTGGTAGACGGCTGCGTTGACCCTGGATCTCAGGAAACAGAGTGGACCGACACCAGCAGATGACATGGCACCCCAAACCATCACTGATGGTGGAAACTTTACACTAGACTTCAGGCAACGTGGATCCTGTGCCTCTCCTGTCTTCCTCCAGACTCTGGGACCTCGATTTCCAAAGGAAATGCAAAATTTGCATGGTTGGGTGATGGTTTGGGGTGCCATGTCATCTGCTGGTGTCGGTCCACTCTGTTTCCTGAGATCCAGGGTCAACGCAGCCGTCTACCAGCAAGTTTTAGAGCACTTCATGCTTCCTGCTGCTGACCTGCTCTATGGAGATGGAGATTTCAAGTTCCAACAGGACTTGGCGCCTGCACACAGCGCAAAATCTACCCGTGCCTGGTTTACGGACCATGGTATTTCTGTTCTAAATTGGCCCGCCAACTCCCCTGACCTTAGCCCCATAGAAAATCTGTGGGTTATTGTGAAAAGGAAGATGCAGAATGCCAGACCCAAAAACGCAGAAGAGTTGAAGGCCACTATCAGAGCAACCTGGGCTCTCATAACACCTGAGCAGTGCCAGAAACTCATCGACTCCATGCCACGCCGCATTAACGCAGTAATTGAGGCAAAAGGAGCTCCAACCAAGTATTGAGTATTGTACATGCTCATATTTTTCATTTTCATACTTTTCAGTTGGCCAACATTTCTAAAAATCCCTTTTTTGTATTAGCCTTAAGTAATATTCTAATTTTGTGACACACGGAATTTTGGATTTTCATTTGTTGCCACTTCAAATCATCAAAATTAAATGAAATAAACATTTGAATGCATCAGTCTGTGTGCAATGAATAAATATAATGTACAAGTTACACCTTTTGAATGCAATTACTGAAATAAATCAAGTTTTTCAAAATATTCTAATTTACTGGCTTTTACCTGTAGAAAACGTAAAGAATTCAAAATTACACCCAAATCCATCATAATGCATAATTGGAAAATACCAAACACTCTCTCCACACTTATCCATGTTTGGCGCATTCCAGCCCCTTGAAAATCCTCATTGATTACAAAACTTTAAAGAAATGGTCATGGAAGTAAAAAAAGGTAGGTGTCAAACTTTCACATACTCTTGTAATATCCAAATATGAAACAAAAATTGAGCTGTTTGGCCACAATACCCAGCAATATGTTTGGAGGAGAAAAGGTGAGGCCTTTTAATCCCAGGAACACCATGCCCACCGTCAAACATGGTGGTGGTAGTATTATGCCCTGGGCCTGTTTTGCTGCCAATGGAACTGGTGCTTTACAGAGAGTAAATGAGACAATGAAGAAGGAGGATTACCTCCAAATTCTTCAGGACAACCTAAAATCATCAGCCCGGAGGTTGGGTCTTGGGCGCAGTTGGGTGTTCCGACAGGACAATGACCCCAAACACATGTCAAAAGTGGTAAAGGAATGGCTAAATCAGGCTAGAATTAAGGTTTTAGAATGGCCTTCCCAAAGTCCTGACTTAAACGTGTGGACAATGCTGAAGAAACAAGTCCATGTCGGAAAACCAACACATTTAGCTGAACTGCACCAATTTTGTCAAGAGGAGTGGTCAAAAACTCAAGCAGAAGCTTGTGGATGGCTACCAAAAGCGCCTTATTGCAGTGAAACTTGCCAAGGGACATGTAAGCAAATGTTAACATTGCTGTATGTATACTTTTGACCCAGCAGATTTGCTCACATTTTCAGTAGACCCATAATAAATTCATAAAAGAACCAAACTTCATGAATGTTTTTTGTGACCGACAAGTATGTGCTCCAATCACTCTATCACAAAAAAATAAGAGTTGTAGAAATTATTGGAAAAATCAGCCATGACATTATGTTCTTTACAAGTGTATGCAAATTTTTGACCGCGACTGTATTTTTATTATTACTGTATTTTTCGGACTATAAGGCGCACTTAAAATCCTTTCATTTCATCAAAACTCGACAGTGCGCCTTATAACCCGGTGCTCCTAATGTACGGCATTCATTTTGGTTGTGCTTACCGACCTTGAAGCTATTTTATTTGGTACATGGTGATATGATAAGTTTGACCAGTAGATGGCAGTCACACATACGATAAGAGATATGTGTAGACTGCAACATTATGGGAGTCACTCATAAGAGATACGTGTAGACTGGGGACGGCGTGGCGCAGTTGGGAGACCTGATGGTTCCTGGTTCAATCCCCACCTTCTACCAACCTCGTCACGTCCGTTGTGTCCTTGAGCAAGACACTTCACCCTTGCTCCTGATGGGTCGTGGTTAGCGCCTTGCATGGCAGCTCCCGCCATCAGCGTGTGAATGTGTGTGTGAATGGGTGAATGTGGGAAATAGTATCCAAGCGCTTTGAGTACCTTGAAGGTAGAAAAGCGCTATACAAGTATAACCCATTTACCATTTACTGCAATATGACTCAAGTAAACAACACCAACATTTTTTATGTTCCATTGAAAATATAAAACATTACACACGGCGCTCAAAAATCTATCAAAATGTTTTAGTACCACTTTGGTAAGCTATGACGCCGCACCACTTGATGTGCTTCATCATAGGAGTATTATTATGGTGTGTGTATAAGGTAAGACATATTATCTGGCGTTTTGTTTCGCAATATTATGCAAAAGCAACTGTTCTTACCTTCTGGTACCTGCTGATGTGTATTTGGGATCTGCATGAATACTGAAAAATTGCTCGCGTCCGCCTTTGTATTCCGTGTCGACATCGTAGTCGAAAAGCTTCTTCTTATTCTCCAGCTTCTTGTTATGGGACATTCATCCTCTGCTGTTGCCATTTCTAATATAAAGTAGTGTAAAGTTCTTACTTATATCTGTCCGTAAACTCGCCATGAAAGCGCTAAAACATACCGGTGTCGTGAGTTTACATTATTCACCCAAGGAACTTTAGTTATAGGAGAGTTCCGGTCGGACGGTTTTTCAGGGGACACGTTTCCGGTGTTGTTGTTTCTGAATGAGGAGACGCTGCTCCGTTATTGATTGACGTAAAGTCTGAATGTCATGAAAACAGTTAGCGCCATCTTTTGACACTTCTTCCACTCCCGTCCTTGCACGCTACACCGCTACAACATCCTGAAGCGACTGTCAGAAAGCGGCTTGAAGATGATCTGTAAAACATAATCTATGCAATATTTTGACCAAAGAACCACCATTACATGTTATGTAGACCAGTGGTCCCCAACCACGGACCGATTGGTACCGGGCCGCACAAGAAATAAAAAATAAAAAATAATAAATTAAAAAATATATTTTTTATTTATTTTTTATTAAATCAAGATAAAAAACACAATATATACATTATATATCAATATAGATCAATACAGTCTGCAGGGATACAGTCCGTAAGCACACATGATTGTATTTATTTATGAAAAAATAAATAAATAAAATAAAATAAAATGAATGTGCATGAACTATTTCTGTTCAAAATTGTTTGAAATGTAAAATGTCAAATGTTTAAATATTAACTGTCAGTTTTACTGTACTGTGCCAACTGTACTACAATAACAGTACATCTTTTCTATTGTTTCATTGAAAATAAAACAGCAAAGTCCATTTGGCTGTCATCTGTTTTAATTATGAGACACAATTGTGTCAAAGTCATTAAATTTTTTTTTGTATGCTTGAAATAAGAAATTATTACTTTGAAAAAAGCAGTTTTATACTTGTGAGTGTTGATAACACAGCTTTGCAACAGTTGATATTCTAGTTTCAAAGACAGAATGCTGGACGACAGCAAAGACTTACTGAGAAGCAAAGACGTACAATGTACATTTGAGCATGACATGACAATCAACAATGTCCCCACACTGCAAAAAGTCAGTGTTCAAAAACAAGAAAAAAAAAAATCCAAAAATTAGGGGTATTTTATTTGAACTAAGCAAAATTAAGTTTTCATAGCAGATACGGCGCTAATTATAGTTCATCTTTATTTTTGTATTTTCCTCCGTTTAGGAGTGATTTTCGGTTTGCAACAGTTGATGTTCTAGTTTCAAGCATGTTTTACTCAATATAGGTCATCAAATCTCAGCAACAAGCTGTAACATCTTACTGAGATAATTTAGGACCAAAACACTTAAAACAAGTAAAACACGACTACACTAAAACTGAACTGGCTACAAAGTAAACAAAAACAGAATGCTGGACGACAGCAAAGACTTACTGCGGAGCAAAGACGTACAATGTACATTTGAACATGACATGACAATCAACAATGTCCCCACACTGCAAAAAGTCAGTGTTCAAAAACAAGAAAAAAAATACAAAAATTAGGGGTATTTTATTTGAACTAAGCAAAATTAAGTTTTCATAGCAGATACGGCGCTAATTATAGTTCGTCTTTATTTTTGTATTTTCCTCCTTTTAGGAGTGATTTTCGGTTTGCAACAGTTGATGTTCTAGTTTCAAGCATGTTTTACTCAATATAGGTCATCAAATCTCAGCAACAAGCTGTAACATCTTACTGAGATAATTTAGGACCAAAACACTTAAAACAAGTAAAACACGACTACACTAAAACTGAACTGGCTACAAAGTAAACAAAAACAGAATGCTGGACGACAGCAAAGACTTAAGTTTTCATAGCAGATATGGCGCTAATTATAATTCGTCTTTATTTTTGTATTTTCCTCCTTTTAGGAGTGATTTTCGGTTATTCCCTTTTTTGGACCCTTTTTTCGCTGTCCGTTTTTTGTTACCCATAGTATTTGTATAACTCTGCTCTGGAGGTTAAAGAGTTTTCAAAATAAAAGTTTTACTAAGAATCCCATCTCTGCATCTGAGTCCCTTCCTTGGTCCAAGCCTGACAGTTTTATACTTGTGAGTGTTGATGACACACAGTTGATATTCTAGTTTCAAGCATGTTTTACTCAATATAGGTCATCAAATCTCAGCAACAAGCTGTAATATCTTACTGAGATCATTTAGGACCAAAACACTTAAAACAAGTAAAACACTCTAACATAAAATCTGCTTAGTGAGAAGAATGATCTTATCAGACAGAAAATAAGCAAATATCACCCTTATTTGAGATATTTCATCTTACTTATATTTCAGTTTTTGCAGTGCATGAGTGAGGATGCATGTAATGAAAGTTGTGTTGTTTTATTCATACGTGCATGCGGAAGGTGTGTTGAGGTCATGTAAATGCGGGGTTAGCGAGCGAAGTTGACTGAGAGCGCGAGCGACGTGCCGCACATTTGGAGCTGCGAACAGTCGGGTTGTCGCCGTCCCATTGGGAGGCCGCAACGCGGTAAATTGGATGTAGCCGCGACTGTCAAAGAGCAGGTGCGCACTCTGCTGCCATAATGGGACGCCTCCGCGGGTGAACTCTCTCTGTCACCGCGGGTGTTGGCGAACGCCGCCTCGCCGAGCGGCGCTTTATCAGATGTTAGCGCTTTGAGCGATGTCTGATTGTCAGCGCGGTGACAGCAGAGACAGACGGCGAGCACTTTGAATAGAGATGGAAGACGAGAGGTATGAAGCGGCGGGCGGAGGCGGAAGGAGAATATAGGGTTTCTCCGAACGACATTCTGTCATCATTAGCACCGGCTGCCCACAGGGTAGTGTCCTCTCCCCTTTGCTCTTCTCTCTTTTTACAAATTAATTTGCACTTAACCGTAACAATTTTCAACTGATCACATACCAGTGACGTGCAGTCACTAGAGGCAGGTGAGGCCCCGCCTCACCTGCCATCATGGAAAGAAAAAAAATTTAAAAATATTTTTTTTTAATTAAATTGTAATATGTATCCAGTGATTATACTATAAAGTTATTTTCAATTTAACTTCGCCCGTTTTAGATTATTTTTATTTAAAATCGCTGAATTTTCGCATTTGCCGTTCAAATACTGAGAAGAGACGGTGCGGTGATCAGCAGCCAGTTGCGGCACGTCACTCAGTTGTGCCTCAACATGCTGACCTGCTGTGCAGTGAGACCGTATTGCTATATGAATTATGTTATACATTTCCATAGTTTAGTTAGCTGAGGTATATAATGTACAGTGTATTTTGTCAACAACTGTATGTGTGTAACGTATTTCTTGTGCTGAGCGATCATAAAACAGCTGCAAAAGACGCACTGGCTGAGGCTCGCCTCCTGCACCCCCGCCGTAGAATGCACGGCAACCCCTGACGGGAGTGTTATATCAACTAAAGCCCACACTTAAACTTTCCACGTGCAAGATTGAATCTATTTAAAAAAGTTATTTCATAAGAAGCCAAAAAGTGCAAAAACAATAATGTTCGTGTTGGAGGAGTTGTGAATGACTGCAGGGCCACAACATTAGGTACACCTGCAGACTGCAGGTGTACCTAATTCACAACTCCTCCAACACGAACATTATTGTAGCCTGTGACGACACCGCAGTCTTGTTATGGGACATTCACCCTCCAGTGTTGCCATTTCTAATATAAAGTAGTGTAAAGTTCTTACTTATATCTGTCAGTAAACTCGCCATGAAATTGCTAAAACATACCGGTGTAGTGAGTTTACATTATTCACCCAAGGAACTTTAGTTATTAGAGTTCCGGTCGGACGGTTTTTCACGGGACACATTTCCGGTGTTGTTGTTGTTTCCGGATGAGGAGATGCTGCTCCGTTATTGATTGAAGAAAAGTCTGAATGTCACTAAAACAGTTAGCTCCATCTTTTGAAATGTCTTCCACTCCCATCCTTGCACGCTACACCGCTATAACAAAGATGACGCGGAGAAGACGCTGCCGAAGGTGAGCCACGTAAATAAGACTGGCCACAAAATGTTTTCACACATTTATTTATTTATTTATTTTTTTGTCAGAAATATAAAATACAATCATGTGTGCTTACGGACTGTATCCCTGCAGACTGCATTGATTTATATTGATATATAATGTAGGAACCAGAAATATTAATAACAGAAAGAAACAACCCTTTTGTGTGAATGAGTGTAAATGGGGGAGGGAGGTTTTTTTGGGGTTGGTGCACTATTTGTAAGTGTATCTTGTGTTTTTATGATGATTTAATTAAAAACAATTAAAAAAAAATAAAAATAATTATTTTTAATTTTTTTTCAATTTCTTAAAGTTAAAGTACCAATGATTGTCACAGACACACTAGGTGTGGCAAAATTTGTCCTCTGCATTTGACCCATCCCCTTGTTCACCCCCTGGGAGGTGAGGGGAGCAGTGCCTGGGAATCATTTTTGGTGATTTAACCCCCAATTCCAACCCTTGATGCTGAGTGCCAAGCAGGGAGGTAATGGGTCCCATTTTTATAGTCTTTGGTATGACTCGGCCGGGGTTTGAATTCACAACCTACCGATCTCAGGGCGGACACTCTAACCACTAGGTCACTGAGTAGGTTATGCAGCCCGGTACCAATCGATCCACGGACTGGTACCGGGCCGTGGCCTGGTGGTTGGGGACCACTGATGTAGACCACAAGGAAGTCTTTTACATTTAGAAAAAAATAATAATAAGATGACTCCTTTAATAATTTGGTGCGCCTTATATATGAAAAAAGATTTAAAAAAAATAGACTATTCATCGGCAATGCGCCTTAGAATCTGGTGCGCCCTATGGTCCGGAAAATACGGTACCCAGAATGGCTGCTAACATTGTGGGACAACCCCAGAAGTCTGTGGGACACATGTACTGTAGACTGACAGGATGAGGAGCAAAGCTCAGAGGATTCTGGCAGACGACTCACATCCTTCGTGCTGTCAGTTTGAGCTCGTAAAGTCAGGGAGGCGCCATAGAGCTCCACTGGCCAAAGGTCCTGTTAAAATGTCTTTCATCTCGAATGGCGTTACCATTCTTAATGTGACAAAGTGAACAAATCCACATTTGACCTGAACTGCTTTACTTTTATGTTTTACCGACACTCTTTTAAATCTTAACTTCGTTACTTCATTCCTGTTTTTACCTAACCGCTGTCCTTTTAGTCTGTTATATGTTTTACATTGTTTGTATTTTAGAGCTGTCTCTTGCCTGTGCTGGGGAGCCAAAGACATTTTTCCACCTTGACGTACCATAAAGATTTATTCTATTCTATTCTAAAAACTGAAACTGAATGAAGCTGTCATCCTGAAAAAGTGTCCATTGCTGTGGACGTTTGTTTTTGCGCTACTTGTTTTTGTCACAGTTATACATTTTTGGTGGAAAATTGGCCCTGTTGTCATAACTGGTTTGGACTTTGTTTTTGTTCCTGTATTTTGTTTCGTTTCCTGTCCAGCACTTGTATTTTGGTTTCATTTCCAGTTTACCGACTTTTGCCAGTATCTCTCCTGTCTGGGCGCTGGCTTCCTCACCTGTCCCTGGTTGGCTACCAGGAAACTTTATATGCCAGCCATGGCCTGTGGAATATCGCTGTTATGTGTAATAATAATAATAATAATAGATTTTATTTGTAAAAAGCACTTTACATTGAGTAAACAACCTCAAAGTGCTACAGTGTATTAAAAAATATCTATTTTTTAAAGATATCCATCCATCCATCCATTTTCTACCGCTTATTCCCTTTTGGGGTCGCGGGGGGCGCTGGAGCCTATCTCAGCTACAATCGGGCGGAAGGCGGGGTACACCCTGGACAAGTTGCCACCTCATCGCAATTTTTAAATATTTAAAGATAATAAACAATAAAAAAAAAATAAAAATTGAACAGCCAAATAGCTAAAACTAGTATGCATATATCTAAAAAAAAGGGCTTTTTTAAAAAAAAAGAAGGGTTTTTAAGCCCTTTTTAAAAGTATCTACAGTCTGTGGTGCCCTCAGGTGGTCAGGGAGAGCATTCCACAGACTGGGAGCGGCGGAGCAGAAAGAGGTCGGAGGAGGTTAGCCTGTCCGGAGCGGAGGTGTCGTGTACAGGAGGAAGGAGACGGCACAGTGGGGCGGTATAGCTCGGTTGGTAGAGTGGCCGTGCCAGCAACTTGAGGGTGGCAGGTTCGATACCCGCTTCTGCTATCCTAGTCACTGCCGTTGTGTCCTTGGGCAAGACGCTTTACCCACCTGCTCCCAGTGCCACCCACACTGGTTTAAATGTAACTTAGATATTGGGTTTCACTATGTAAAGCACTTTGAGTCACTAGAGAAAAAGCGCTATATAAATATAATTCACTTCACTTCACTTCACAGACAACAGGGACGTTGTATTAGCTCAATTTATTTATATATATATATATAAACAATATATATAAATAAGAAATAATAATATTAATAAACAATCGAAAATGGAGTGTGACGAATCCAAAAGTGTATGGTGTGACTATGTGTGTGAATTTTTGTACGAGAGGCGCGGAAGTCCAATAGGGGCAAGGCAGGCTCGTAGGTCCGTGAGCACAGGTCAAAAGTCCGTATCCAGGCGGGAGGTTGAGATCCAAGATGCAGCCAGGGAACCAAAGGGAACGCGGGGGGACGAGACACACGGCTCGTGATGTGGGAACGAAGGCAGGCTGCAGAGAGGCGACAAGGAGGACACGAGACAATGAACACGACGGGGGGAGAAAACACAGAGAGCAAAGAGTGCGCATAAAGCTTGACGTATCGGCTTACTGTAATGAAGAGAAAACTACATTCTGGCACGGGATAGCAGGTTGCGCTGGCTTATGTAGGCAGGTCTCATCATCGGCTTCAGGTGTGTTGATTGCCGGAGATTGATTCCAACTGCTTGCTGCAGCCGGACTGGCTGCAGGAGGTGCGCCCAGCGCAGCGCACACATGAATGCGCACTGACGTGACAATCGCTTGTGTTTTACTTGTAACTCTGCTTCTCGGTAACTAAAACATGCGTAGCTTTCCTCATTCTTGTGCTCTTCTAACAAAAGTTACGACAGACCACCTCAAAAAATCGGAATGGAATTTTCCAGTTTTTTACTGAATGAGACACCCAAAATGTACATTAAAATAAAGTACAGTGGGATTTACAATATTAACTATGAACAATAAAACACTGAATATTAACAACATATGAACATCGCTCCTCTTTTACTTCTCACACCAGCTTTTACAATCAAGCAAAACACAACGAAAATGTAACAAACAGCAAACTATGAATGCAAAGAGTGATAAACACCTACAATACGATACTGTACATTATCACTTTCATGCAGAAATCTGCTTCTGCATCTGTAATAATCTCTAGATGAAACATTTTTGGAAAACCAACCTGATGTTATCTGATATTAAGAGTTGCGTTTAGTACAGATGTTTGTGAAGCTGTGACGCATCAGAGGGGCCAACAGGTTTTTGTGTGGGGGAGCGTGACGGTTTGATATTTACCGTAAAAGAAAAAAAAATCAACCAAATCTATCGATCGATGCTACATTTTCACATGTTTTTTTCTATGAAATACTCACATAGTTTAATGAGTCCAGATTAAATGCAAGAGTGTCTGTAAGTGCCAGGATGTTGAAACGCGACTGATATACAGTTGTGGTCAGAAGTTTACATACACTTGTAAAGAACATAATGTCATGGCTGTTTTGATTGAGTTTCCAATAATTTCTACAACTCTTATTTTTTTGTGATAGAGTGATTGGAGCACATACTTGTTGGTCACAAAAAACATTCATGAAGTTTGGTTCTTTTATGAATTTATTATGGGTCTACTGAAAATGTGACCAAATCTGCTGGGTCAAAAGTATACGTATATGTCAAGAGTATACTCTCCCTGACCACCTGAGGGCACCACAGACGGTGGATGCTTTTAAAAAAAGGCTTAAAAACTCTTCTTTTTTAAAAAGCCTTTTTATAGATATATGCATACTAGTTCTAGCTATTAGGCTGTTCTAGTTTTTATTTTATTTTATTTTTTTTAAATTTTTAAAAAATCTTTTTATTATTATTTGTCATGTCTGTGTAATCATGTTTTGTTTTAGTCATGTTTTATTTAGTTATTGACTCTTTAGTTTCTGGCTTTTCACTCCCTTGTCTTGTTTCCATGGTTACCCATTAGTTTCACCTGTTCCACGTTTGGACTCATTATGCACTCTTGTTTGTCACCATAGCAACCCATTAGTTTTCACCTGTCATGTCACGCACCTGTTGTTAATCATGTCTGTGTTATTTAAGCTTTTCATTTTCTGTTGTTCGTCCTGGTGTCATATCTTTTCTAACCCTGCTATCCTCTCGTTTCAAGCCCTGTTCACGGTCCCATGCCACAGTAAGTGTTTTGTTATTTCGTCTTCAGTTTCTGCCTTTGTGCAAGTTTTGTTTTCATTCGCCAAGTTTTTTTTTTTACCTCCGCCATTGTGCGCGCTTTTCGTTTGTTCCTTTTTTGATAGTAATAAATAAATCATGTACCCACCTTCAAGCCATGTCCGATCCAAATTCACTTGCATCTTGGGAAAACAAAAACTCCATAGTCCAAGTCTTGACATTATTATTATTATTTTTTCAATACACTGTAGCACTTTGAGGTTGTTTGCTCAATGTAAAGTGCTTTTTACAAATAAAATCTATTATTATTATTATTATACGGCAATGTTATTAATTTGGCTACATGTCCCTTGGCAAGTTTCACTGCAATAAGGCACTTTTGGTAGCCATCCACAAGCTTCTGGTTGAATTTTTGACCACTCCTCTTGACAAAATTGGTGCAGTTCAGCTAAATTTGTTGGTTTTCTGACATGGACTTGTTTCTTCAGCATTGTCCACACGTTTAAGTCAAGACTTTGGGAAGGCCATTCTAAAACCTTAATTCTAGCCTGATTTAGCCATTCCTTTACCACTTTTGACGTGTGTTTGGGGTCATTGTCCTGTTGGAACACCCAACTGCGCCCAAGACCCAACCTCCGGGCTGATGATTTTAGGTTGTCCTGAAGAATTTGGAGGTAATCCTCCTTTTTCATTGTCCCATTTACTCTCTGTAAAGCACCAGTTCCATTGGCAGCAAAACAGGGCCAGAGCATACTACTACCACCACCTTGCTTGACGGTAGGTCTGGTGTTCCTGGGATTAAAAGGCCTCACCTTTTCTCCTCCAAAAATATTGCTGGGTATTGTGGCCAAACAGCTCAATTTTTGTTTCATCGGGATCAAAAGAGACATGGGAGACGCTTTACTGAACTAAAAGTTGCTTAATTACAAGCGAGCGTCATTATACAGGACTGCAGTTCCTGGGATTCCGCCCATAAAACCCACTGCAACAAAACTCCATTTACATCTGGTGACCTGAATATTAACAAAGTATTAGCGACATTGTTATTATAAGCGCTAATGCAGACAAACTATTTTGGGCGGCGCCGTGATCACAGAAAGCAAATGATGTGTAGTCCGGACAGAAGTGTGACACGGCAGTGCGGCTGGATCAAAAGAGACGTGGGAGACGCATTACCGAACTAAAAGTTGCTTTTTTGCAAGCGATCGTCATTATACAGGACTGCAGTTCCTGGAGGAGGTCAAGTCAAAAAAAATGAGGGACTCTTAACTTAGAGAAGCAAAACCTGTTAGGGTTTTGGTCAAGGGCGGGGGGGGACCCCAGGATGCAGAGACGTGAGACGAGGTGGAATTACAAAAATGAAAACATTTAATTAGACAAAAAGGGATAACTAAGGGCGATGGGGCAGAAGCGCACACCATGTAACCTGGACAAAATAGGTTCCTCAGAGGTCGGCAGGAGAAAAGGCCAGGACGCACTGAGCAGGGCAAGAGTCCAACAAAAGAATCCCTTTTACCTCAGGGGGGCTTGGAAATAAACACAGAAGAGGTTAGGGAATTCTGGACTAAGTAGAGACAACGTACCAGGTCTGGTGAGGTGAAACAGGCGCATGCACGAGAGGAATTCAGGATACAAACCTACTCAGTGGCCTAGTGGTTAGAGTGTCCGCCCTGGGATAGGTGGTTGGGAGTTCAAACCCCAGCCGAGTCATACCAAAGACTATAAAAATGGGACCCATTACCTCCCTGCTTGGCACTCAGCATCAAGGGTTAGAATTGGGGGTTAAATCACCAAAAATGATTCCCTGGCGCGGCACCGCTGCTGCCCACTGCTCCCCTCACCTCCCAGGGGGTGAACAAGGGGATGGGTCAAATGCAGAGGACAAATTTCACCACACCTAGTGTGTGTGTGACAATCATTGGTACTTTAACTTAACTTTAATAACCGGCAAGGCCAAGCTGTCAGTGACGAGCCTAAATACTGGCGGGCTAATTGCGAGCAGGTGTGCCTCAAGGTCCGCACCTCACCGAGGACGAATCACTAAATACACAGGTACACTAAAACACAACAAAACCATGAGTTTTATATTCTTCCGTCCTGTCTCTGTGTGTGTACTAAGTCAGGACAGCACACCCTGACCATAAAGGGGATGTTTGTGTGTAAGTGCCTGGAAAAACAACAGATGTAATTTAAATGTTGGCATTAAGCTAAAAATGTAGTCTCTTCTCACGGATAGGGCCATCACCTTTGCATACCAAGGTTAAATGTTATTGCCTTTTCTTCCGCGAGGACTAATCCAATCCACACGCAAATGTCAATACTAAATGGTGTTAATATGTGCCCATTCATCTTGCTTTCTCCAAGATGAATATAAACATTCACCATGTGCAAAACATAATATGAGTTAATTAATTCACTTCACTAACTATCTTATGCTGCTACTTTATATATATATATATATACACATATATATAATAAATTATTGTACATTACTGTCCCCTGGTGTCTTTGCCGTCATCTCCCCCTATAAACATAACAAGTATACAGCAACTCCAATTACCGGTAGCTCTATTGTTAGCTGACCTTTGCTTGCATTTATTTACAGTTTAGAATGCATAAAAAAGAAAAACATAAGTATGCTCTTCTTACATAAGGATTGTGAAGAAAGAAAATCTCCCCCCCCCCCCCACCCCCCCCAAAAAAAGTGCAGTTCCCCTTTAAGAACAAGGGAGAATCGCGCTCTTTCTGAGAATTGTAACATTTCGCCTCACTTTTCGTTTTTTTTGCGCACTGCCATCAGAAGGGTCTGCCTCGCGCTTGGCTGCAGCACGTGGACTGTCTGGCTAATGAAGACAAACTAAACAATCGTGTGCTTTCGAATGCCCCAGGCGGAGATCAACACCTGTGCTACACTGTGACACACACACACACACACACACACACACACACACACACACACACACACACACACACACACACACACACACACACACACACACACACACACACGCACACACACACATTCTTGTATTTCTCACCTCCTTGAGACCTCTGAAAAAAGCCTACCTCTTTAGGACCACCCTTTTCTAGATATATAAAGATTTGTGTTTACAGCATTAATAATATATACTTACTATGCACATATGAAAAAGCTTGTTGTGAAAAATGACTTGGAATTTCACAAGAAAAAGGTCACAATTTCACAAGGAAAAGGTCACAATTTCACAAGTAAAACTTTTTTTTGGGCATTTTTATAATAAAAGTCATAATTTTACTCAACGCAAGTCAAAATTTTACAAGAACGACTGAACATGTGTGCAATATTATGATAAAATGTTGGCAATTTTATGAAAAGAGTCGTCATTTTACTTGGCAAAATGATGACAAAAGTCCTAATTTTATTCAAAAAAATGTCACTATTTTACAAGAACAACGACATAAATTGTAATATTGTGATAAAAGTCTGAATTTTACATGACATTTTGCATTAAAAATAATTTTACGTAAAAAAGTAATCATTTTACGAGAATATATTGCAATATTACAGAAACAGAAAGAATCTGAGATTTTATCAATCAATCAATCAATCTTTATTTATATAGCCCTAAATCACAAGTGTCTCAAAGGGCTGCACAAGCCACAACGAATAGTTCATTTATTTTTATTTTTTATTTTTTGTTTGTAATTGGTTTTTAATCTTCATTATTTACTTCCAAGTTATTACAGTATGTCTCTATATACATTTTTTTTTTTTTTTTTTTTAATTAATTTTGGCCAAAGGGGGTGCATTTCAATTTCTTACACACACTTGTTATTACATATGTTGGCCAGAGGGGGAGCACTTCACATTTTTACACACACTTGTTATTTCATATGTTGGCAAGACGGGGAGCACTTTTAAAACCGACACACAGTCAATTTTAAAAATCCCTCCTTTTTGGGACCACCCTAATTTTGATGGATTTCACCACCAGGGGTGCAAATGAGATCTCTATTTTTTGTTTTTTTAAATGTGCTTAAGGCCGATGACAAACGAGTCAAGGACCACAAATAGGCCCCTGTGCCGCACTTTGGGAAACCCAGTTGTAGAAGCTAACTGTTAATGGCCACTATAGTCTTAGTACCGTAGTGTATTTGTTCATCCTATGGTCACATATGGGACGCGGGTTGTTGTACGTCAGCACCGGGAATCGTAAAATCAGCTGTTCACCTGGCGGGTTTTTTCGGGGATGAACAGGGAAGTCCTTCTTTAGCTGCCGTCTTGTTTTATCATATATTGCTGCCTTTGTCAATGTTTACTTTTGTATGCACATTAAATCCACAAAAAAAGATCTTGACTTTGGAGCAATGTTCACGGACTCTAGTATTTGGCTCTCTAATAGATGCAATGGTTTTCTCTATTAGGACCATGATTTCGGTCCTCATCTGGAAGGTACATTTCCTTGTTGATGTCTCAAGAAGGGTAGCAATACAAGAACACACACACACACACACACACACACACACACACACACACACACACACACACACACACACACACACACACACACACACACACACACACACATTCTTGTATATCTCACCTCCTTGAGACCTCTGAAAAAAGCCTACCTCTTTAGGACCACCCTTTTCTAGATATATAAAGATTTGTATTTACAGCATTAATAATATATACTTACTATGCACATATAAAAAAGCTTGTTGTGAAAAATGACTTGGAATTTCACAAGAAAAAGGTCACAATTTCACAAGAAAAAGGTCACAATTTCACAAGTAAAACTTTTTTTTGGGCATTTTTATAATAAAAGTCATAATTTTACTCAATGCAAGTCAAAATTTTGCAAGAACAACTGAACATGTGTGCAATATTATGATAAAATGTTGGCAATTTTATGAAAAGAGTCGTCATTTTACTTGGCAAAATGATGACAAAAGTCATAATTTTATTCAAAAAAAGTCACTATTTTACAAGAACAACAACATAAATTGCAATATTGTGATAAAAGTCTGAATTTTATATGACATTTTGCATTAAAAATAATTTTACGCAAAAAAGTAATACTTTTACGAGAATATATTGCAATATTACAGAAACAGAAAGAATATGAGATTTTAGTTCATTTATTTATTTATTTGTTTGTAATTGGTTTTTAATTTTCATTATTTACTTCAAGTTATTACAGTATGTCTCTATATACATATTTATTTATTTTATTTAAATTAATTTTGGCCAAAAGGGGATGCATTTCAATTTCTTACACACACTTGATGACCAGAGGGGGAGCACTTCACATTTTTACACACACTTGTTATTTCATATGTTGACCAGAGGGGGAGCACTTTTAAAACCGACACACAGTCAATTTGAAAAATCCCTCCTTTTTGGGACCACCCTAATTTTGATAGATTTCACCACCAAATTAGATCTCAATTTTTTGTTTTTTGTAATGTGCTTAAGGCCGATGACAAACGAGTCAAGGACCACAGATGGGCCCCTGTGCCGCACTTTGGGAAACCCAGCTGTAGAAGCTAACTGTTAATGGCCACTATAGTTTTAGTACCGTAGTGTATTTATTCATCCTATAGTCACATATGGGACGCGGGTTGTCTTACGTCAGCACCGGGAATCGTAAAATCAGCTGTTCACCTGGCGGGTTTTTTCGGGGATGAACAGGGAAGTCCTTCTTTAGCTGCCGTCTTGTTTTATCATATATTTCTGCCTTTGTCAATGTTTACTTTTGTATGCACATTAAATCCACAAAAAAAGAACTTGACTTTGGAGCAATGTTCACGGACTCTAGTATTTGGCTCTCTATTAGATGCAATGGTTTTCTCTATTGGGACCATGATTTCGGTCTTCATCTGGAAGGTACATTTCCTTGTTGATGTCTCAAGAAGGGTAGCAATACAAGAACACACACACACACACACACACACACACACACACACACACACACACACACACACACACACACACACACACACATTCTTGTATATCTCACCTCCTTGAGACCTCTGAAAAAAAAGCCTGCCTCTTTAGGACCACCCTTTTCTAGATATATAAAGATTTGTATTTACAGCATTAATAATATATACTTACTATGCACATATAAAAAAGCTTGTTGTGAAAAATGACTTGGAATTTCACAAGAAAAAGGTCACAATTTCACAAGAAAAAGGTCACAATTTCACAAGTAAAACTTTTTTTGGGCATTTTTATAATAAAAGTCATAATTTTACTCAACGCAAGTCAAAATTTTACAAGAACAACTGAACATGTGTGCAATATTATGATAAAATTTAGGCAATTTTATGAAAAGAGTCGTCATTTTACTTGGCAAAATGATGACAAAAGTCATAATTTTATTCAAAAAATGTCACTATTTTACAAGAACAACAACATAAATTGTAATATTGTGATAAAAGTCTGAATTTTATATGACATTTTGCATTAAAAATTATTTTACGTAAAAAAGTAATAATTTTACGAGAATATGTTGCAATATTACAGACACAGAAAGAATATGAGATTTTAGTTCATTTATTTATTTATTTATTTGTTTGTAATTGGTTTTTAATCTTCATTATTTACTTCAAGTTATTACAGTATGTCTCTATATACATATTTATTTATTTATTTTTAATTAATTTTGGCCAAAAGGGGGTGCATTTCAATTTCTTACACACACTTGTTATTACGAATGTTGGCCAGAGGGGGAGTACTTCACATTTTTACACACACTTGTTATTTCATATGTTGACCGGGGGGGAGCACTTTTAAAACCGACACACAGTCAATTTGAAAAATCCCTCCTTTTTGGGACCACCCTAATTTTGATAGATTTCACCACCAAATGAGATCTCAATTTTTTGTTTTTTTGTAATGTGCTTAAAGCCGATGACAAACGAGTCAAGGACCACAAATAGGCCCCTGTGCCGCACTTTGGGAAACCCAGCTGTAGAAGCTAACTGTTAATGGCCACTATAGTCTTAGTACCGTAGTGTATTTGTTCATCCTATGGTCACATATGGGACGCGGGTTGTCTTACGTCAGCCGTTCACCTGGCGGGTTTTTTCGGGGATGAATAGGGAAGTCCTTCTTTAGCTGCCGTCTTGTTTTATCATATATTGCTGCCTTTGCACCCGTCAATATCGACTTTTGTATGCACCTTAAATCCACAAAAAATCCTGACTTTGGAGCAATGTTCACGGACTCTAGTATTTGGCTCTCTATTAGATGCAATGGTTTTCCTTATTGGGACCGTGATTTCGGTCCTCATATGGAAGGTACTTTTCCTTGTTGATGTCTCAAGAAGGGTAGCAATACAAGAACACACACACACACACACACACACACACACACACACACACACACACACACACACACACACACACACACACACACACACACACACACACACAGGAAAGAGCGCTATGAAAGCACACAATAGTCGCGCTCGGTCACGTGTCAGACAGCGACTGTGCCGCCATGTGGGAGCCCCTCTGACAGGAAGGCTTTATTAAAGACGCGACAGGTGTCTTAGATAGCAAACGTTGACACGTGTACGCGCGCAATTCTTCCATCGCCCGCTCAGCCGTCGATTTCTTTGGTCTGGCAACAACCTCTTGGCCCCATTACTTCCTCTCTCTCACCCAGCCAGCTCCATCTATTCATCCTCAGCACTCTCCTCCTCTTCCATCACTTCACCCTCCTCATCATCATCCTCATTCCCATCTGCTCCTTAGAAATCTCCACATTCTACTTTTTTTTCTCTTTTTTTTTTTCTCTCTCTCGCAGTAAAGGTCAGGTGAGTTTTGAGAATAAGCTGTGGATTTATGACGCTGCCATAGTCCAGGATTCTTTGTTAGCGGGGACAAACAAACAAAACAAAAAAACATCTAAAAGCAAAAGGCAGGCCTTATTAGCAAGGCTGCCAGCGACAGTAGAGGAAAATAAAAAGCCCAACAAAATAAAACCAAGTGAGTAGAGCCATAATTAGCGGGCCATTCCGTGTGCAAATGTATAAATGTACTTACTGTAAAATTCATTCTTATCAAGCAAAGTTCCCTGCACATTGCAGTGTTTCCCACACATTCATGTACTTGTTTGTGCTGTCCAATTATTACATTTTAAAATCGGATTAATCGGATGTTTGAATTCATCATGATCACTCACTTGCATGATTTAAATTAGTTAAAAAACAAGACCCTAATGCAGAACTGGGAAAATATTTTGACTCGGGGAAAACATGTGTCTGGGGGGCCAATGTGTATGTGTTACAGATGCGCGGATAGGCAATTATTTCATCCGCAACCGCATCACAAAAGTCGTCATCCACCCGCAATCCACCCGAACCAACATTTTATCAAAACCACACCCGCCCGCACCCGCCCGTTGTTATAAATCTAATATAGACGATGCAAGGCATTAGTGAGGTTATAAAGCTTTTGCCTGTTAAAGAAAGGAGACTGATCCAATGTAGCAGAGACATTCAATGCGTGCCACACATTAATATCTCTTGGCCACGCATTAGTGGCTAAGAGATATTAATGCGTGATAATATTATTTATCATTATTATAGTATTATTGTCATTTCCATTAAGAAAGTGTTGACTATTGTTGCCAATGTCCTCAGATCAGGAGTGCGTTCCATCCTCACACTTTGCGCGCTCTTGCAGCAAGCAGAACGAGGCTTTTAAGAAGTTAAAAAAATGTTTTAGAAAGACTAGGCCCATATTTTCGTTAGGTACAATTTTTTTTCTGAATTTATTTCAATTAATATTAACTTGTTAACGTTATAATGCTCAAATAGGGATGAGGGCGGGGTGCACAGTGAAAGAGTGAAAAATTTCGCGACAAAGATGAACCTTTTATTGATTGATCTGCAGCCATGACAAAATATCAGACGATCTCCATTGTCAACGACAGGCAGGAAAATAAAGATAAACACATAGCCTATGTTGTAGGCATAGGCATAGGCTCATACGTTTTTAAGTTGAAATAAAAAAAATAAAAAAAATGTGCCTTATAAGCCTTAGGCTGTCCATCACACGCACAAACTTAAATTATAAAATAACATATGTATGTCATCCCTATTTAAACAAAAATAAATTAAATAAATAATAATAATAAATTACCTGCAACTTATTGGCCAAGGCAAATAGCTGAAGAGGGGAAATCAAACCCATCAGATTGCACTTTATCATCAAACTTGAATTATAATGGAAATAGACGGTCGCGACCAACAAAGCAGGCTAAATAGCCTTACATTGTCGCCAATCGGAGATGCGCTTCACTTGAAAGCGAGGCCAAATAATTATTCACACATAGTAGTATATCTCCAATAGAAAAAAAACACAATAAACAACGCAATTGCCTTAATTCCTTTGCATTGTAGTGCGCCCAAACAACACATAACCATCAAAATTATTCAGCTGACCGAACTCAATATAGGTTGGACATGGGCTTATTTGGTATAGCCTATAGGTAACGTAGACTAATTCGTTTAACATATCCAACCGTATGTCTACTTACTTTTTTTTTTTTTTTAGCACTATGCAGGAATAAAATGGCATCTACAGTGCCAGGATTCAGGCGAGAGCGCCTGGCCTCTAAAATGCGCCCTGCTGCGCTGAAGGAGCGCTCACTTGCGCCACTTGTTGCTGGGACGCGGTGCCATCTTTTTATTTTTTTCTTCTTCTTCTGTTGTGTTGTGTTGTGCTGCAGTGCCTGATGAATAATTGACTGTTTCAAAGAGTGCTGCTCGTTTTTCGTATGTGGGTAACAACATTTAACTATGTATATATATATTTCCGAATTGGTTCAACCGCCATCCGCCCGCATCTATTTAAAATCAATTTTTACCCGCTCGACCCGCGGTTTATCCGCGGACTCCGTGGTTGTGTCCGCAAACCGCGCATCTCTAGTATGTGTGTATAAATTATATTGTGACGATCTCGTGCTGTCGTGCGGGTTCCATGGACCACCAAGGAAGGACATTGTTGCGTGCAGGTTTCGACTTCTTTTATTTTTCAATAAGCAAAGTCTCTTCCGGGTTGCTTTTCAGCCTTGCCGTTTTCTTCTGCTCGCTCCTGCGCTCCAGCTTTTCAGCTGCGTGCGTCGTCGTCTTCCTTTTGCTCTCTCTCGCTCTCGCTCAGCATCGGCTTCTCTCTGGCTCCGTTTCCTCTCTCCCTGACGTTTACGGCTGCCACCCTTTTATCCAGTGTGAGAGGATAATTAAATTGTGCCCAGCTGGACGATCCACACACCTTATAATGATTGCGGCGTCTTGGAGCGGGCTCCGGTGTGCCCTGCCTCGCTGTCGGACTGCCGGCCCCGCCTCTCCACAGATATATACAGTATTTTCCGGACTATAAGGCGCATTTAAAATACTTTTTTTCCCCCTCAAAACTCGACAGTGCGCTTTATAACTCGGTGCGCCTCATGTAAGGGATAAGTTTGGTTGAGCTTACCCACCTCGAAGCAATTTTATTTGGTACATGGTGTAAAGATAAGTGTGACCAGTAGATGGCAGTCAAACATAAGAGATACGTGTAGACTGCACTATGATGGCAATATGACTCTAGTAAACAACACCAACATTTTATATGTTCCTTTGAAAATGTAGAACATTACACACACCACTCAAGAATCTATCAAAATGTTACAGTATGACTTTGGTAAGCTATGAAGCCGCACCACTTGATGGATTGTCGGCGCAATAAACATACAAGTATTATTATAATGTGTGTATAAGGTAAGACATATTATCCGGCATTTTGTTTTGCAATATTATGCAAAATAAACTTTTCTTACCTTCTGGTACCTGCTGATCAGTATTTGGGATCTGCATAAATCCTGAAAAATTGTGCACATGTCCGCCTTTGTAGTCCGTGCCGATAATCTTCTTCTTTTTCTCTATCTTCTTGTTATTGGACATTCATCCTCTGCTGTTTCCATTTCTAATATAAAGTAGTGTAAAGTTCTTATTTACATCTGTCAGTAAACTCGCCATGAAAGCGCTAAAACATACCGGTGTAGTGAGTTTACATTATTCACCCAAGGAACTTTAGTCATTAGAGTTTCGATCGGATGGTTTTTCACGGGACACATTTCTTGTTATTGTTTCTCGGATGAGGAGATGCTGCTCCGTTATTGATTGAAATAAAGTCTGAATGTCATTAAAACAGTTAGCTCCATCTTTTGACACTTCTTCCACTCCCGTCCTTGCACGCTACACCGCTACAACAAAGATGACGGGGAGAAGACGCTGCCGAAGGTGAGCCACGTAAATAAGACCGCCCACAAAACGGCGCATCCTGAAGCGACTGTCAGAAAGCGGCTTGAAGATGATCTGTAAAACATCATCTATGCAACATTTTGACCAAAGAACCACCATTACATGTTACGTAGATCACAAGGAAGTATTTTACATTTAGAAAAAAATAATAATAATATGACTCATTTAATGCGCCTTATAATCCGGTGCGCCTTATATATAAAAAAAGATCGAAAATAGACCATTCATCGGCAATGCGCCTTATAATCCGGTGCGCCCTATGGTCTGGAAAATAGGGTAATTCTAATAAAGTAAAAAAAATGTTGCAAGTGCAACAAATCTGAATCATCGAGGTTGTGCACAGACAACATATCTTTTGGTGGACGTCCAGTTCCTGTTTTCCACGCAAGAAGGTTTCTTTCCACCAGAACCTCCCTCTGTTTTCCGGTCAACTCTGTAGTGGCAAGTAGCAAGTTGGTATACACTGCTATCATCTGTGCAACGTTTCCCTGTTTGCAAGTTGCCAGCTAGCTTTTCCATGCAACAACACTGTCCTTTCGTGTTTGGGCCATCTCATGCTTACTAAAGATGACTAAAACTTTCTTACACTTCTACTTGCAGCAATTTAAATGTATTCAGTGTTTGTTGTGTCATTCTAACAGAGAGAAAATAGACCATTCATCGGCAGTGCGCCTTATAATCCGGTGCGCCCTATGGTCCGGAAAATACAGTTCTTGGAGGTGCTTTAGCCACTAGTGTAGTTCACGATGAGGACAAGATCTCTCTGAAATGTTGCAAAACACTGCTAGAATGTGTCATCAACATGCATTATCACGATATCACGATTGCATTAAAAGCTCTATTGTCGGCTAAATGTATATTATTAGTTAGCGGCAGAGGTGTGGACTCGAGTCACATGACTTGGACTCGAGTCAGACTCGAGTCATGAATTTGATGACTTTAGACTCGACTTGACAAAATGTAAAAAGACTTGCAACTCGACTTAGACTTTAACATCAATGACTTGTGACTTCACTTGGACTTGAGCCTTTTGAATTGACATGACTTGACATGACTTGCTACTTTCCCCAAAACCCAAAGATGAAAAAGTTATTCGGGAGCGCTCCGTATTTTTCATTGTGTACTTGTCTATCAGCGTTGCGTGTGTCAGCTGGTGTGCTCTCAGTACAACAGCCAATCAAATTAGATCTACTTTGTTTTCATCACACAGCATTCATCCAATCAAATTGCAGGACAACCAACGAAGAAGACATGTCCAAACCACACGCCAGTGAACAAAAAATGATACCTAAAATAATTTTGTTTGGGTATAAAAATTACGAGGTGGTCAACACAAAACGGTTTGCAGTATGCAACACATGCGGTTCGAAAATTACTGATGGAGAGGCAACAACTTCCAACTTCGTCCGGCATTTGAAGTTGCACAAAAAACGGTAAGTTTTGAATGTAAGATAACGTTTATTGGCTAAGTAACGTGACTTTTATTTGCTGTGTAGTTAAATCAGTGAGGCTGTAAACTCACTGCTAACGTTATAACGTTATTGCAAACACGGGAATCTGTTGCAGTTCACTACCTTATTCATACTTTTTGTTCAGTGATTTTTTTTAAGCAGGGTTACGTTAGTCAATATATCACACGTAACGTTAGACGGCGGTCAGCAGCACCGCGTATTTTAGCCACCTAAAAAAAGACAAAAATAGTAAAATAAAGGTCAGTTAAAATGTATACTATATTATGAATATGTGTACCGTTTTAGCTAGCTTTCTGACATACTGTTGGTTGTTTACCTCAGTGGTCCCCAACCACCGGGCCGCGGCCCGGTACTGGTCCGTGGATCGATTGGTATCGGGCCGCACAAGAAATAATTTTTTTCTTTTTTCTTTTTTTAATTAAATCAACATAAAAAACACAAGATACACTTACAAGTAGTGCACCAACCCAAAACAACTCTCTCCCCCCTTTTGTTCTGGGCATTGAACATGAAGACTCTTCCTTCACTGTTCCGAGTGGCCATGAGAGTCTTGGCAGTGCCTGCCTCCAGTGCTCCAGTGGAGCGAGTTTTCAGCCATGGTGGCATCATACTACGCCCCCATCGTGCACAAATGACTGACAGACTCTTGGCTAATTTGGTCTTTTGCAAATGCAATGCAGCATAGGGCCCTGACATATAAAAAGTACAACTTTTTTGTTATGTTCAAGTATATGTCATGTTTTTTCAATGTTAACACTTTTGTACAAATAAGTACATTTGCACTTTATTTTTCAATGTGTTTGTTCTGTAAAGGAATGAGTTAATGTTTAAAATGACTGGTTAATAGTGCTATTATAAAGTGCAATGTCAGCACAATTTTCTTTCCTGCAATTTAAAATGCACTTGTTTTAATAAATAAATACAGCGTTTGAAAAGCATACACAATCTGTGTTAATATATTAGTCTGTGGTTAAAAGGACTTGAAAGGACTCGAAACTCAAAATGCAGGACTTAGGACTTGACTTGAGACTTTCCAGTCTTGACTTTGGACTTGACTCGGGGCTTGCCTGTCTTGACTCGGGACTTGACTCGGACTTGAGGGCAAAGACTTGAGACTTACTTGTGACTTGCAAAACAATGACTTGGTCCCACCTCTGGTTAGCGGTGTCCCAAATCCCGATACAAGGTGTCCACTTTCGATGCAATATCAATATTGGAGCATTGACATGTCAGTAATATGCAACTATAATTTTGTGATACTTGTTTATATCGACAAATATGCAATATGAAGAAATATACACTATATTGCCAAAAGTATTTGTCCACCTGCCTTGACTCACATATGAACTTGAAGTGCCATCCCATTCCTAACCCATAGGGTTCAATATGATGTGGGTCCACCTTTTGCAGCTGTTACAGCTTCAACTTTTCTGGGAAGGCTGTCCACAAGGTTGCGGAGTGTGTTTATAGGAACCATTCTTCCAAAAGCGCATTGGTGAGGTCACACACTGATGTTGGTGGAGAAGGCCTGGCTCTCAGTCTCCGTTCTAATTCATCCCAAAGGTGTTTTATCGGGTTCAGGTCAGGACTGTGCGGGCCAGTCAAGTTCATCCACATCAGACTCTGTCATCCATGTCTTTATGGACTTTGCTTTGTGCACTGGTGCACAGTCATGTTGGAAGAGGAAGGGGCCCGCTCCAAACTGTTCCCACAAGGGACCATTGGAATTGTCCAAAATGTCTTGGTATCCTGAAGCATTCAAAGTTCCTTTCACTGGAACTAAGGGGCCAAGCCCAACTCCTAAAAAAAAACAACCCCACACCATAATTCCTCCTCCACTAAATTTACAACTCGGCACAATGCAGTCCGAAATGTAGCGTTCTCCTGGCAACCTCCAAACCCAGACTGGTCCATCAGATTTTGCCAGATGAAAAAGCGTGATTCGTCACTCCAGAGAAGGCGTCTCCACTGCTCTAGAGTCCAGTGGCTGTCATGTCTGTGATCATGTTTTGTTTGGCCATGTGCTGTTTTGGTTTTTGGACTCTTTATAGTTCCTGTTTGGTCACCATAGCAACCCATTAGTTCCACCTGCTTCACGTTTTCAATCACGCACCTGTTGTTAATCATGTCTGTGTTATTTAAGCTTGTCATTTTCTGTTGGTCGGCCTGGCGACATTAACTCCGTTAACTCTGTTACCCTGGTCATTCATGCTTGTATTCCATGCCATAGTTTATAAATGATAAATGATAAATGGGTTATACTTGTATCGCGCTTTTCTACCTTCAAGGTACTCAAAGCGCTTTGACAGTATTTCCACATTCACCCATTCACACACACATTCACACACTGATGGCGGGAGCTGCCATGCAAGGCGCTAACCAGCAGCCATCAGGAGCAAGGGGTGAAGTGTCTTGCCCAAGGACACAACGGACGTGACTAGGATGGTAGAAGGTGGGGATTGAACCCCAGTAACCAGCAACCCTCCGATTGCTGGCACGGCCACTCTACCAACTTCGCCACGCCGTTCATAGTTTTTTGCCTAAGTGCTAGTGTTGTTCTCTTAGTCAAGTTTGTACTTCCGCCTTGTGCGCGCCTTTTGTTTTTTTTGTTAGCGTAAAAATAAATTATGTACTTACCTCCAAGCCAATGTCCGATCCAACTTTACTTGCATCTCGGGAAAACGAATAATCCACAGTCCTGACAGTGGCGACGGGCTTTACACCGCTGCATCCCACGCTTTGCATTGGACTTGGTGATGTATGGCTTAGATGCGGCTGCACGGCCATTGAAACCCATTCCATGAAGCTCTCTGCGTACTGTACGTGGGCTAATTGGAAGGTCACAAGTGATTAGGACACCTTATTCTGATCATTTGGATGGGTGGCTAAATACTTTTGGCAATACAGTGTAGGTTAATTAAGGACATTATTACGTAGATCTAGCTTCCGTGCTTTTGTGTGCTTAGCCATCATGTTTCCCTTCTGTAAATGGCTTAAATACAAGAAAACATCAGCTTTTTTTGCGTTTATTGGAGGACATTTAGATGCTGTCCGGCTTTGCATAAGCAGGACTGCTTGTATCGGAGCTTATATTAGACGTATATAAAAACTAAATTGTTGTCCCCTCTGAAAGGCTGTCACACGGACGTGAGGTTGGATAGACATGAAGTGACATATTATCTGCAGCCAGCCTCATTACATCCTGTCCTGTGCCATTTTCTCACGTTGCTCTCACACCCGCTCCTCGCCTCTCACTGCCCCCTTCCCCCGGGCAGATATTTTCCACTCTCGCAAGTGTCGGGTCGCCGGCGGGTCAAACTCCAGTCAACAGTCTGGATGAAAATTTTACAAGAAAAGCCCTGATGCATATTTCAGTGGCCTCCTCATCCTTTTATCCGTCGCGCTATCTAGCAATACATCTCCTTTCCGTCCGCACGTCCTTCCTCGCCTCTCTCGTCTCTCCATCTTCGCACTTCACAGCAGCTGATTGCATCCATGACGCTCATAATAAAATGACTATAAATCACCAGGTTATGTCCTATTATTATTATTGATATGTGACCATGCACAACATATTTGCACAGCTCAAAAGGACACACAGACAGACAAGCATTCACACTATAACCACTGCACCACCGTGCTGGAAAAATGTGCAATTTTAATTATTTTCATATTCTGAAAAAAATAAAAAATACACAAAATGTGCTATCGGCACGCTTGTTTTGTTTGTTTTGTATCCTGTATGATTTATGAAGAATAAATAATTTCCTTACCTGCACCTTGCCTCCGGAGTTTCCATCTGCATCTTGGGAGAACGAGCCGCGCAGTAAAATAGATAGATAGATAGGTCTTTATTGTCATTCGCTCAACAAAAAAATTGTTTTCAGCACAAACCTGTTCAACAGTGTGCAGGGTTACAGAACAGGAACGCTGATGGGTTGCCATAAGGCGCCCCGTAAAAGATGGGGAAAAAGGTAAAAGGCTGGGGAAGGATGAGTAAAAAAATACATTTTTTTTTTCATTTTTTTTTTTTCCCACAGAGTGGGAAAAAAACCTCCATAGCAAAGCACATATACATATTACAACATACATCTCGAGATATTTATTAACAGAGGGAAGGGAGTGCGGGGTCATGATGGTAGGCCGCAGCTCTCAGGCGCTGACCATCCTTTTATCACCCCTATGGGATTTGCGTCAAGGGCGTTGGGTTGGGAGGGTGTGGAAATGCGACCACGATGTGACACGTTGGACATAAAAAAATGTGTAAAAGTGATTATTCGAAATAATATATTTTAGTTAATTCTGCTTAGTTGTGTCGTTGTGTTTTGTAGCGTATTTCATATATATTGTATACAGTATTATGTTTTGCTGATAAGACTAAAATAGTTATTTTACAAAAATGTGATTATATAAAGTATAATATATAAATTTAATTTTTTTTAAATATCCATCATTTTTATTTATAAATTATAGCAATTGTGTTTTCATAACTCATATGTATTTTTTATTTATTTTTTTAACTTTAATTTAAAAAAGGTAAACACATTTTTATTACACATCTAAAGTAGACCAATGAAGGTCATAAATGCTCTCTTTGCTTTTAATCGATTGCAAAATACATGCTAACACTTAATCATTTTAGTGATGTATTTTCACATTCTACAAAACGTATACAAACATCTAACAGTAGAGCAGTTGGATATATAAAAAAAGTGTGTAAAAGTAATTGTTCTACAAAAAATTTGATTGTATAAATTACAATATATAAATATAAAAAAATTGAAATATCCATAATTTTTATTTATAAATTATAGCAATTGTCTTTATTAACTCAGATGTATTTTTTTAAACTTTAATTTAAAAAGTGTAAACACATTTTTATTACACATCTAAAGTAGACAAAAGAAGGTTATAAATTCTTTCTTTGCTTTTAATCGATTGCAAAATATATACTAAAATTGTATTTATTTTGATGACGTATTTTCACATTCTACAAAAAGTATACAAAAATGTATCAAAGTTTTAAGTGGTTAGCATAAACAGTATAGCCGATGGACATAAAAAATAATGTGGAAAAGTAATTATTTGAAATAAATATTTTTTATCTATTTCTGCTTAGTTGCGTATGTCTTTAATATATATTGTATACAGTGTTATGTTTTACTGATAAGAAAAAAAATAGTTATTTTACAAAAACACCTTGATTGTATAAATCGTAATACATAAATATAAAACATTTTTATTTATAAATTATAGCAATTGTGTTTATTAACTCACTTTTTTTTAAACTTTAATTTAAAAGGGGTAAACACATTTTTATTACACATCTAAAGTAGACCAATGAAGGTTATAAATACTCTCTTTGCTTTTAATCGATTGCAAAATACATACTAACATTTAATTTATTTTAACGATGCATTTTCACATTCTACAAAACGTATACAAACATCTAATAGTAGAGCAGTTGGACATTAAAAAAAATTGTGTAAAAGTAATTGTTCTACAACAAATGTGATTGTATAAATTATATTAAATAATATAAACGTTTTTAAATATCCATCATTTTTATTTATCAATTATAGCAATTGTCTTTATTAACTCACATGTATTTAATTTTTTTTTTTTAACTTTAATTTAAAAAGGGTAAACACATTTTTATTACACATCTAAAGTAGACCAATGAAGGTTAAAAATACTCTCTTTGCTTTTAATCGATTGCAAAATACATACTAACATTTAATTTATTTTAACGATGCATTTTCACATTCTACAAAACGTATACAAACATCTAACAGGAGAGCAGTTGGACATTAAAAACAATTGTATAAAAGTAATTGTTCTAAAAAAATGTGATTGTATAAATTATGTTATACATTTTTTTAAATATCCATCATTTTTATTTATCAATTATAGCAATTGTGTTTATTAACTCACATGTATTTTTTATTTATTTTTTACTTTAATTTAAAAAACGATAAACACATTTTTATTACACATCTAAAGTAGACCAATGAAGGTTATAAATACTCTCTTTGCTTTTAATCGATTGCAAAATACATACTAACATTTAATTTATTTTAACGATGCATTTTCACATTCTACAAAACGTATACAAACATCTAATAGTAGAGCAGTTGGACATTAAAAAAAATTGTGTAAAAGTAATTGTTCTACAACAAATGTGATTGTATAAATTATATTAAATAATATAAACGTTTTTAAATATCCATCATTTTTATTTATCAATTATAGCAATTGTCTTTATTAACTCACATGTATTTAATTTTTTTTTTTTAACTTTAATTTAAAAAGGGTAAACACATTTTTATTACACATCTAAAGTAGACCAATGAAGGTTATACATGCTCTCTTTGCTTTTAATCGATTGCAAAATTCATACTAACATTTGATTTATTTTAAAGATGCATTTTCACATTCTACAAAACGTATACAAACATCTAACAGGAGAGCAGTTGGACATTAAAAACAATTGTATAAAAGTAATTGTTCTAAAAAAATGTGATTGTATAAATTATGTTATACATTTTTTTTAATATCCATCATTTTTATTTATCAATTATAGCAATTGTGTTTATTAACTCACATGTATTTTTTTTTTTTTTTTACTTTAATTTAAAAAACGATAAACACATTTTTATTACACATCTAAAGTAGGCCAATGAAGGTTATAAATACTCTCTTTGCTTTTAATCGATTGCAAAATATGTGCTAAAATTGTTTTTATTTAATTTAATTTTATAATTTATTTTATTTGCTTGTCTAACAGTAGAGCAGTTAGACATAAAAAAATGTGCAAAAGTAATTATTTGAAATACATATCTTTTATTTAATTCTGCTTAATTGTTGTTTTGTAGCGTACATGTCCTTAATATATATTGTCTACAGTATTATATTTTGCTGATAAGACAAAAGTAGTTATTTTACCAAAAAATGGGATTGTATAAATTATAATATATAAATATAAAAATATTTAAATATCCATCATTTTTATTTATAAATGATAGCAATTGTGTTTATTAACCCACATGTATTTTGTTTTGAATCGATTGCAAAATATGTACTAAAATTTAATTTATTTTAACGATGCATTTTCACATTCTACAAAACGTATACAAACATCTAATAGGAGAGCAGTTGGACATTAAAAAAAATAGTGTAAAAGTAATTGTTCTACAAAAAATGTGATTG
Organism: Nerophis lumbriciformis; assembly: GCF_033978685.3. Taxonomy (NCBI): domain Eukaryota; kingdom Metazoa; phylum Chordata; class Actinopteri; order Syngnathiformes; family Syngnathidae; genus Nerophis; species Nerophis lumbriciformis. The sequence continues at coordinate 1,829,994 of NC_084555.2, forward strand.
TATAAATTAGAATATATAATATAAACGTTTTTAAATATCCATCATTTTTATTTATCAATTATAGCCATTGTCTTTATTAACTCACATGTATTTAATCTTTTTTCAACTTTAATTTAAAAAGGGTAAACACATTTTTATTACACATCTAAAGTAGTCCAATGAAGGTTATAAATGCTCTCTTTGCTTTTAATTGATTGCAAAATACATACTAACATTTAATTTATTTTAATGATGTATTTTCACATTCTACAAAACGTATACAAACATCTAACAGTAGAGCGGTTGACCATAAAAAAAATTGTGTAAAAGTAATTGTTCTAAAAAAATGTGATTGTATAAATTATAATATATAAATATACTTTTTTTTAAATATGCATAGTTTTTAATTATAAATTGTAGCAATTGTCTTTATTAACGCACATGTATTTTTTTTTAACTTTAATTTAAAAAGGGTAAACATAATTTTATTACACATCTAAAGTAGACAAAATAAGGTTATAAATTATTTATTTGCTTTTTAATCAATTGCAAAATATATACTAAAATTGTATTTATTTTGATGATGTATTTTCACATTCTACAAAATGTATACAAACATCTAACAGTGGAGCAGTTTGACATTAAAAAAAATTGTGTAAAAGTAATTGTTCTACAAAAAATGTGATTGTATAAATTATGACATACAATTTTTTAAATATCCATCATTTTTATTTATCAATTATAGCAATTGTGTTTATTAACTCACATGTATTTTTTTTTTTTTAACTTTAATTTAAAAAGGGTAAATACATTTTTATTACACATATAAAGTAGGCCAATGAAGGTTATAAATACTCTCTTTGCTTTCAATCGATTGCAAAATATGTACTAAAATTGTTTTTAGTTAATCTTATTTTATAATTTATTTTATTTGCTTGTCTAACAGTAGAGCAGTTAGACATAAAAAAAATGTGCAAAAGTAATTATTTGAAATACATATCTTTTATTTAATTCTGCTTAATTGTTGTTTTGTAGCGTACATGTCCTTAATATATATTGTCTACAGTATTATGTTTTGCTGATAAGACAAAAGTAGTTATTTTACCAAAAAATGGGATTGTATAAATTATAATATATAAATATAAAAATATTTAAATATCCATCATTTTTATTTATAAATGATAGCAATTGTGTTTATTAACCCACATGTATTTTGTTTTGAATCGATTGCAAAATATGTACTAAAATTGCATTTATTTAATTTAATTTAATTATTTGTTTAATTTGTTTGTCCAACAGTAGAGCAGTTGGACATGAAAAAAAATTGTGCAAAAGTAATTATTCTACAAAAAAATGTGATTGTATAATTTATAACAGTATAAATGCATATACATTATATATATTTATATAAATACAAATATTTTTTACAATGCATAATATTTATCAATTCTGCTTAGTTGTATTTAGCAGTGTATATATATATATAAAATATACTGCAGCATTATGTTCCGCTGACTGTAATAAAAAAGGCTTAAAAACTGTAATTTGCCAGCAGCTGTCACATAAGTTATGACGACAAAGAGAAGGATGATGATGACACTTCCCCTGGATGGAGTTTCTTAACAAGACTTTCTCATGCGTGTCTACCTGAGACTCTTCCCAACCCCCGGGCCACTGAACTCTACTTGGCCCGACAGCGTAGTCGGCATTCACCCGGCGGTAACCTCACATCCACATCCCACCGCCTCCCCTCACCCTCACCCTCATCCCGCCATCTTCACTTCACACACACAGCCAAAAAAAAAAAAAAAAATCACTTAATTCATTGCAGCATTGCTTAGGTTAACTTGCAGAGTGGATTTCCTTGCACTGTACACACTTCTCATTCATTTTTAACCACAAAGAGGGAGGAATATTTGAAAAAAAAAAAGCCTGCAATATGTTAGTGAATGCAGAGCACAAACAAACATGAAAGAGTGTTAAGCAAAGCGACTGTAAGGCAACACAGCAGTTTGCTTGCGGGGGAGCCATGCAATGCAAATCAGTCACATTTCACGTCAAAAAAGAATCAACAATGTGTCACCTTGCTTGTCGCCGTGTTGTCATGGCGATAAGAACACAATCAAAACAAACTCTTTGAAAATCAGCCGCATGAGAGAAAATGACTAACGTCACACAACAAAACAGGCGTTAGCCGGTTTACAAGGGAGTCATTTGCAGCATTTTCTTGTTGCGCGTGTTTCATGGTGAAGAATAGTCCACTAATCAACGGTTCGATCCCCGTTGATGATTTTGCCACGGGTTCACAAACAGAAACCTTGCTATTACTATTCCTATCAGGCCTGGGCAATCATTTTGCCTCGGGGGGGGGCCACATTTTGAGAAAATAATGTGTCTGGGGGTCGATTTTTAGGAACACTCATACAAAAACTCACAATAATGTCTGATTGAATGCTAAAAACGTTTTTGACAGACCGCCTTAAAAACAGAATGGAATTTTAGTTTGTTTTTTTACTGAATGGGACACCCAGAATGTACATGAAAATAAAGAATGTGGGATTTTACAATATTAACTATGAACGATAAAACACTGAATATTGACAACATATGATCGTCACACCCCCTTTCCATCGACATATTTTACAATCAAGCGAAACGCAACAAAAATGCAACAAACAGCAAAATATGAACGCGTAGGGTAAAAAACCCCACCTACAATCTGATATATCTGATAAATCACTAAGCTTTAGAACTTTGTTGTAAAAATCTCCTTCTGCGTCTGTCCCTGACACCCGCATTTCAGGCGGCAAACACTCTGTGGAAACGCTCCCCACCCACACTGCTTGGTACCTGGTCTGAGCTGCTGTGACTTAGATTACCATAGTAACTAATTAGATTACCATAGTAACTAGTATAACATGCAAAAACACAGATTCCAACCAGTGGAATACTTTGTATAGTTCAAGACTCGCGGCCATTTGAAAACATCACTGCACATCATAATGGCAGCTACACTTTCCTTCTTTAAGATCTAAAAAAAAAATATTTGGGAATGTCCGGATTGAAAAGCTTAACGGGCCGCATGTGGCCCTCCGGCCCTTAATTCGCCCAGGTATGCTCTAGATCAGGGGTGTCAAACTCAAATACAGAGTGGGCCAAAATTTAAAACTGAACAAGTAGTTCATGCTAGGCTTTGAGCTGAGGCAACCTTCATTATCGAACGAAGGTGTTCATCAGTCATTATATCTCGTAGTCCACCCGGACCAGAGTCTTGGGGGCGTGCCTTAAAGGCACTGCCTTTAACGTCCTCTACAAACTGTCGTCACGTCCGCTTTTCATCCATTCTAAAAACGTGCCGGCCCAGTCACAAGATATGTGCGGCTTCAGTACGCACACACACGTGAATGCAACGCATACTTGATCAACAGCGATATAGGTTACACTGAGGGTGGCCGTATAAACGTAATATAACGTTAACACTGTTAGAAATATGCGCCAAACTGTGAATCCACACCAAACAAGAATGACAAACACATTTCGGGAGAACATCCGCACCGTAATCAATCAATGTCAATCAATGTTTATTTATATAGCCCTAAATCACAAGTGTCTCAAAGGGCTGCACAAGCCACAACGACATCCTCGGTACAAAGCCCTCATAAGGGCAAGGAAAAACTCACCCCAGTGGGACGTCGATGTGAATGACTATGAGAAACCTTGGAGAGGACCGCATATGTGGGTAACCCCCCCCCCCCTCTAGGGGAGACCGAATGCAATGGATGTCGAGTGGGTCTGACATAATATTGTGAGACAACACAACATAAACACAACAGAACAAATACCCAGAATCCCATGCAGCCCTAACTGCAATCCCCCACCCCCCTCCGTGCGTCAGTTGAGGTGGGCGCCTTCAGTTCAAAAAACTTGTGAGAGAATCCCATTTTTGCAGAGGGTCCTTAAAAAAACAACAGAGTTGTAACTCTAACAACATAAATACACCAAAATCAAACAGCATAGGTTAGAGTGTCCGCCCTGAGATAAATAGGTCGTGAGTTCAAACCCGGCCGAGTCATACCAAAGACTATAAAAATGGGACCCATTCCCTCCCTGCTTGGCACTCAGCATCAAGGGTTGGAATTGGGGGTTGGATCACCAAAAATGATTCCCGGGCGTGGCCACCGCTGCTGCTCACTGCTCCCCCCACCTCCCAGGGGGTGATCAAGGGTGATGGGTCAAATGCAGAGAATAATTTCGCCACACCTAGTGTGTGTGTGACAATCATTGGTATTTTAACTTTAACTTTAATATTGTTTGTCTTTGGTACACTAATGTGTATATTGTAGGCTATTGGTTCTATTTTTATATTGCTCTATTTTATCTTTGGAATGAACATTATTATGTAAACTCCAAGTTTTTGTCGTTGCTATTTTTGTATTACACCATTTTATTATTCATCATGTTGTACTGCATTGTAATCTTTTGTTTTGTGATTGTGTGATGTTTTTGTGCGATTCTTAATAAACTAATGAACTCACAAACGTCTACTGTAGAGGACACGGATTCTCCGTAAGGTACAAAACAAGACTAATAAGGTTAAATCAAATCGTGCAAGTAATTGATGAATTACGCAGATTTTATTGTGAAATATGATATGTTACAAGCTGAGAGGAGCATTTTGTTCATGACAGGAAACCATTCTTACATACAGGTAAAAGCCAGTAAATTAGAATATTTTGAAAAACTTGATTTATTTCAGTAATTGCATTCAAAAGGTGTAACTTGTACATTATATTTATTCATTGCACACAGACTGATGCATTCAAATGTTTATTTCATTTAATTTTGATGATTTGAAGTGGCAACAAATGAAAATCCAAAATTCCGTGTGTCACAAAATTAGAATATTACTTAAGGCTAATACAAAAAAGGATTTTTAGAAATGTTGGCCAACTGAAAAGTATGAAAATGAAAAATATGAGCATGTACAATACTCAATACTTGGTTGGAGCTCCTTTTGCCTCAATTACTGCGTTAATGCGGCGTGGCATGGAGTCGATGAGTTTCTGGCACTGCTCAGGTGTTATGAGAGCCCAGGTTGCTCTGATAGTGGCCTTCAACTCTTCTGCGTTTTTGGGTCTGGCATTCTGCATCTTCCTTTTCACAATACCCCACAGATTTTCTATGGGGCTAAGGTCAGGGGAGTTGGCGGGCCAATTTAGAACAGAAATACCATGGTCCGTAAACCAGGCACGGGTAGATTTTGCGCTGTGTGCAGGCGCCAAGTCCTGTTGGAACTTGAAATCTCCATCTCCATAGAGCAGGTCAGCAGCAGGAAGCATGAAGTGCTCTAAAACTTGCTGGTAGACGGCTGCGTTGACCCTGGATCTCAGGAAACAGAGTGGACCGACACCAGCAGATGACATGGCACCCCAAACCATCACTGATGGTGGAAACCTTACACTAGACTTCAGGCAACATGGATCCTGTGCCTCTCCTGTCTTCCTCCAGACTCTGGGACCTTGATTTCCAAAGGAAATGCAAAATTTGCATGGTTGGGTGATGGTTTGGGGTGCCATGTCATCTGCTGGTGTCGGTCCACTCTGTTTCCTGAGATCCAGGGTCAACGCAGCCGTCTACCAGCAAGTTTTAGAGCACTTCATGCTTCCTGCTGCTGACCTGCTCTATGGAGATGGAGATTTCAAGTTCCAACAGGACTTGGCGCCTGCACACAGCGCAAAATCTACCCGTGCCTGGTTTACGGACCATGGTATTTCTGTTCTAAATTGGCCCGCCAACTCCCCTGACCTTAGCCCCATAGAAAATCTGTGGGGTATTGTGAAAAGGAAGATGCAGAATGCCAGACCCAAAAACGCAGAAGAGTTGAAGGCCACTATCAGAGCAACCTGGGCTCTCATAACACCTGAGCAGTGCCAGAAACTCATCGACTCCATGCCACGCCGCATTAACGCAGTAATTGAGGCAAAAGGAGCTCCAACCAAGTATTGAGTATTGTACATGCTCATATTTTTCATTTTCATACTTTTCAGTTGGCCAACATTTCTAAAAATCCCTTTTTTGTATTAGCCTTAAGTAATATTCTAATTTTGTGACACACGGAATTTTGGATTTTCATTTGTTGCCACTTCAAATCATCAAAATTAAATGAAATAAACATTTGAATGCATCAGTCTGTGTGCAATGAATAAATATAATGTACAAGTTACACCTTTTGAATGCAATTACTGAAATAAATCAAGTTTTTCAAAATATTCTAATTTACTGGCTTTTACCTGTATGTCCTGTTTTTTGGACGTGGACAGACTCCATTCTATTTATTACATCTGCATTTATCTGCTTCCTTTCAGCAGTCACTCCACCAGTTTTTCCTCCTTTGTCATCTTGTCATCTTTGTGAATTTCCTTTGACATCAGCGATGTCGTCTGCGCTCTGCGGCTCAACTTGACACCTCTTTTTTTTGTGTTGTAAAATGTGTTTTAGACCCACACAAAGAGTACACACAACATGGTCACCACAAAAAGGTGAAGGAATGTGTGTGTGTGTGTGTGTGTGTGTGATAGTATACAATGCATGTGTGTTGAATCTAAAAGCATCACATGGCTGAACGCTCCGATGAATCCCAGCTGGGCTTTTAGGCAACTTTGACTTTGACTCCCATCCTTTTCGTGCAACAATAAACACTCGTAAACACACTCCATTGCCTTCACAGGGTCGCAGTCAGGTTGCCATCGTGTGTGTGTGTGTGTGTGTAGGTGTGTGTGTGTGTGTGTGTGTGTTTGTCAAACATGGTGACACTTTTGTTTCTATTGCATTTGAGGCCACATTCACACTTATGGACTTTACAAGCGGAACCAAAGAGTTTGTTGTGAATAACCCAAACATGACCAGTGGGGAACACACCTTTAACTTTCCGTTCATCCATCAGTACATCCGTCTATTCATTTATGTATCTCCTCATCAGTACATCCATCCTTCTTTCATACATCCGTCCATTAACCCATCTGTTAACCAGCATGCATCAAGCCATCCATTAATCCACCTTGCATCAGCCTCATCTTTCTTGTAGTGCATCCATACATCCGTCAATCATCTGTTCATCATACACCCAGCATGGGTTTGTATGGTCTTCATCGTTCCAGCAGTCCATCCGTCAATCTGTCTAACTGTCCATCCGTCAATCCATTTGTCAATCATCCTTTTAACAAATCAGTCAAACCATCCAGCAATCCATCCATCATCATCAATCATCCATATTTCCAACCATCCAACATCATCTATCGATCCATTCATCATCTTTCCATCCATCCATCTTCTATGTATCATCCAACCATCATCTATCATCCATCATCTATCCACCTGTCCCACCGCCATCTATTCATCCATCCGTCCAACCATCAAATATCCATCCATCCAAACATCACCCAACCTATTCATCATCTATCATCCATTTTTCCAACCATCATTTATCATCCATCTCTCCTACCATCATCCATCCATCCATTCATCTAACCATCTGTCCCAACATCACCATCTATCCATTTTTCCAACATTCACCCATCCATCCGTTCTACCATCATCTATCCATCCATTTGTCTAACCATCATGTATCCATCCATCCAAAATTCACACATCCATCTATTATCTATCCATCCTTCCAACAATCATCTATCCATCCATCTATTCTACCATCATCCATCCACCCATTCGTCTAACCATCATATATCCATCTGTCCAAACATCACCATCTATCTATCTATCTATCCATCATCCATTTTTCCAACCATCATCCAGTCATCCCTTCTACCATCATCTATCCATCCATTTGTCTAACTATCATGTATCCATCCATCCAAAATTCACACAGCCATCTATTATCTATCCATCCTTCCAACAATCATCTATCCATCCATCTGTTCTACCATCATCCATCCATCCATTCATCTAACATCATATATCCATCTGTCCCAACATCACCATGTATCCATCATCTATTTTTCACCATCATCCATCCATCCATTCTACCATCATCTATCCATCCATTCGTATAACTATCATGTATCCATCCATCCAAAATTCACACATCCATCTACTATCTATCCATCCTTCCAACAATCATCTATCCATCCATCTATTCTACCATCATCCATCCACCCATTTGTCTAACCATCATATATCCATCTGTCCAGACATCACCATCTATCCATCTATCCATCATCCATTTTTCCAACCATCATCCATTCATCCGTTCTACCATCATCTATCCATCCATTTGTCTAACTATCATGTATCCATCCATCCAAAATTCACGCAGCCATCTATTATCTATCCATCCTTCCCACAATCATCTATCCATCCATCCTTCTGTTCTACCATCATCTATCGAATACATTCGTCTAACATTATATATCATCCGTCCATCCATCAGTCCTACTATCCTCCATCCATCCATCAGTCCAACTATCCTCTATCCATCCATCAGTCCAACTATCCTCTATCCATCCATCAGTCCAACTATCCTCCATCCATCCGTTGTACCATCCTCTATCTATCCATCCGTCCAACCATCTTATATCCATCCATCCAAAAATCACCCAACTATTCAACATCTATCATCCATTTTTCCAAACATCATTTATCAACCATCTGTCCTACCATCATCCATCCATCCATTCGTCTAACCATCATACATCCTTTTGTCCAAACATCACCATCCATCCATTTCTCCAACCATCATCCTTCCATCCGTTCCACCATCATCTGTTTATCCATTTAACTAACTATCATGTATACATCCATCCAAAATTCACACATCCATCTAGTATCTATCCATCCTTTCAACAGTCATCTATCCATCCATCTGTCCTACCATCATCAATCAAATCCATTCGTCTACATCATATATCCATCCATCCGTCCAAACATTACACATCGATTCAGCCATTCATCTGTCCAACTATCCTCTATCCATCCATCAGTCCAACCATATTATATCCATCTGTCCAAACATCACCATCCATCCATCATCCATCATCCGTTTTTCCAACCATCATCCATCCATTCGTTCTACCATCATCTGTCCATCCATTTGTCTAACTATCATTTATCCATCCATCCAAAATTCACACATCCATCTAGTATCTATCCATCCTTCCAACAGTCATCTATCCATCCATCTGTCCTACCATCATCTATCGAATCCATTCGTCTAACATCATATATCCATCCATCCGTCCAAACATCACCCATCGATTCGGCCATTTCTCTGTCCAACCATCCTCTATCCATCTATCAGTCCATCTATCCTCTATCCATCCATCTGTCCAACCATACTCTATCCATCCATCAGTCCAACTATCCTCTATCCATCCGTTCTATCATCCTCTATCTATCCATCCGTCCAACCATCATATACCCATCCGTCCAAACATCACCCAACTATTCATCATCTATCATCCATATTTCCAAACATAATTTATCATACATTTGTCCTACCATTATCCATCCATCCATTCGTTTAACCATCATCCATCCATCCATTCGTCTAACCATCATATATCCATTTGTTCAAACATCACCATCCATCCATCATCAATCATCCATTTTTCCAACCATCCATTGGTTCTACCATGATCTATCCATCCACTTGTCTAACTATCATGTATCCATCCATCCAAAATCCACACATCCATCTATTATCTAGCCTTCCCTTCCCACAATCATCTATCCATCATCTGTCCTACCGTCATCCATCGAATCCATTCGTCCAACATCATATATCTATCCCTCCATCCAAACATCCCCCATTGATTCAGCCATTCGTCTGTCCAACCATCCTCTATCCATCCATCAGTCCAACCATACTCTATCCATCCATCAGTCCAACTATCATCTATCCAGCCGTTCTACCATCCTCTATCCATCCGTCCAACCATCATATATCCATCCATCACCCAACTATTCATTTTTCCAACCATCATTTATCATCAATCTGTCCTACCATCATCCATCCATCCATTTGTCTAACCATCATATATCCATCTGTCCAAACATCACCATCTATCCATCATCTATCATCCATTTGTCCAACCATCATCCATTCATCCGTTCTACCATCATCTGTGCATCAATTTGTCTAACTATCATGTATCCATCCATCCAAAATTCACACATCCATCTATTACCTATCCATCCTTCCAACAGTCACCTATCCATCCATCTGTCCTACCATCATCTATCGAATCTATTTGTCTAACATCATATATCCATCCATCCGTCCAAACATCACCCATCAATTCGGGCATTTGTCTGTCCAACCATCCTCTATCCATCCATCAGTCCAACCATACTCTATCCATCCATCAGTCCAACTATCCTCTATCCATCCGTTCTACCATCCTCTATCTATCCATCCGTCCAACCATCATAAACCCATCTGTCCAAACATCACCCAACTATTCATCATCTATCATCCATATTTCCAAACATCATTTATCATACATTTGTCCTACCATCATTCATCCATCCATTCGTCTAACTATCATCCATCCATCCATTCGTCTAACCATCATATATCCATCTGTCCAAACATCACCATCCATCCATCATCCATCATCCATTTTTCCAACCATCATCACTCCATCCGTTCTATCCATCCTCTTGTCTAACTATCATGTATCCATCCATCCAAAATCCACACATCCATCTATTATCTAGCCATCCTTCCCACAATCATCTATCCATCCATCTGTCCTATCTATCTAATCCAGTTGTCTAACATCATATATCTATCCATCCGTCCAAACATCCCCCATTAATTCAGCCATTCGTCTGTCCAACCATCCTCTATCCATCCATCAGTTCAACCATCCTCTATCCATCCATCAGTCCAACCATCCTCTATCCATCCATCAGTCCAACTATCCTCTATCCATCCGTTCTACCATCCTCTATCCATCCGTCCAACCATCATATATCCATCCATCACCCAACTATTAATTTTTCCAACCATCATTTATCATCAATCTGTCCTACCATCATCCATCCATCCATTTGTCTAACCATCTTCTATCCATCTGTCCCAACATCACCATCTATCCATCATCTATCATCCATTTGTCCAACCATCATCCCTCCATCCGTTCTACCATGATCTATCCATCCATTCGTCTAACTATCATGTATCCATCCATCCATCCATCCATTTTCTACCGCTTTTCCCTTTCGGGGTCACGGGGGTTGCTGGAGCCTATCTCAGCTGCAGTCGGGCGGAAGGCGGGGTACACCCTGGACAAGTCGCCCTCTCATCTATAACATGTATCCATCTATCCAAAATTCACACATTCATCTATTATCCATCCATCCTTTCAACCATCATCTATCCTTCATCTGACCATCATCAAAATCGTCACCTGTCCAACTACACATCTATCAATCATCCATCCATTCATTCATCTGTTCAGCAATGTCATCCTTTATTTGTACATCCATCCAGTTATCCGTCCATTGTTGATCTCCAAAGTACCCGTCTATCTCTCCATCATTATTCAACATTTTGCAGCAAACGTCAGTCCATTCGTCTGCTCATCCTGTCCATTCATCCATTTTTCTGACAATCCATCCATCCATCCAGTGTCTTTCCATCTACCCATAATTCATCAATCTTTTTATCCACTTGGCCAACCATCCGTCCATCATCAAAAATGTCATCTGTTCAGCTAATAATAATACTAATGGTCGTGGTCAAAAGTTGACATACACTTGTAAAGAACATAATGTCATGGCTGTCTTGAGTTTCCAATCATTTCTACAACTCTTATTTTTTTGTGATAGAGTGATTGGAGCACATACTTGTTGGTCACAAAAAACATTCATGAAGTTTGGTTCTTTTATGAATTTATTATGGGTCTACTGAACATGTGAGCAAATCTGCTGGGTCAAAAAATATTAACATTGCATACAGCAATGTTAATATTTGCTTACATGTCCCTTGGCAAGTTTCACTGCAATAAGGCGCTTTTGGTAGCCATCCACAAGCTTCTGCTTGAATTTTTGACCACTCCTCTTGACAAAATTGGTGCAGTTCAGCTAAATGTGTTGGTTTTCTGACATGGACTTGTTTCTTCAGCATTGTCCACACATTTAAGTCAAGACTTTGGGAAGGCCATTCTAAAACCTTAATTCTAGCCTGATTTAGCCATTCCTTTACCACTTTTGACGTGTGTTAAGGGTCATTGTCCTGTTGGAACACCCAACTGCGCCCAAGACCCAACCTCCGTGCTGATGATTTTAGGTTGTCCTGAAGAATTTGGAGGTAATCCTCCTTTTTCATTGTCCCATTTACTCTCTGTAAAACACCAGTTCCATTGGCAGCAAAACAGGCCCAGAGCATAATACTACCACCACCATGCTTGGCGGTAGGTATGGTGTTAGTGGAATTAAAGGCCTCACCTTTTCTCCTCCAAACATATTGTTGCGTATTGTGGCCAAACAGCTCAATTTTTGTTTCACATTTTCAGTAGACCCATAATAAATTCATAAAAGAAGCAAACTTCATGAATGTTTTTTGTGACCAACAAGTATGTGCTAAAATCTTTGAAAAAAAAAATATATATTTTTTAAATATATACATACCATAAACCTGCTTATCTGTATTCTCGGCTGTTGCTTGCTAGTGACAGTCACAACTATGGTACCAGGCTAGCCCTAAGAGGTGCTCTCACCCATCATAAACCCAAAACTAATGTTTTGAAAAAGACTGTTATGTATAAGGCAATCACTTACTGGAATCGACTTCCACAATATCTGCTATCAACCACCAGCAGAGTGGGTTTTGTCATGTCTGTGTGATCATGTTTTGTTTTAGTTATGTTCGGTTTTGTTTTTGGACTTTTTGTGCACTTTTGTTTTGTTTTGTCACCATAGCAACCATTAGTTTTCACCCGTCACGTCACGCACCTGTTTCACGTTTTGAGTCACGCACCTGCTTTCACTAATCATGTCTATAGTATTTAAGTTCATTGTTTTCAGTTTGTCGTTCTGGCGACATCTCACATTTATGCTCTGTACATTCCTGACACTTGTTTTCATGTCCATCCTTCATGCTGCTATTTTTGTCCAAGCCAAGTAAGTTTTTGTTTATTAATGCTATAGTCTTTTGGTTTCATAGTTTGTTCTCCGCCACTGTGCGCGCTTTTCGTTTGATATATTAAATAAATCATGTACTTACATTCCCGTCTCGCCCGAGCCAACTTTCCGTTGCCTTCTAGAAAAACTAAACCCCAGGACCAAGTCATGACAGGTTTTATGAATAGACTAAGAGGAGAAGTATTGCGGAAAGAGATTATTCTACATTGTACCTAATGTCATGACTGGTTTTATTGATTATTGACTGTTTTATTAAAAAAAGTATAAAATGGATGGATGGTACTTTTTCGTCACTTATTGTTTGTCTTTGGTACACTATTGGTTCTTTGTTTTATTTTTGCAAAAATATATATGTATTTTTATATTGCTCTTTTTATCTTTGGTATGAACATTATGTAAACTCCAAGTTATTATTATTTTTTGTTTGTTGTTGTTGTTATTTTTGTATTACAACATTCTATTATTGATCATGTTGTACTGCATTGTAATATTTTGTTTTGTGATTGCGTGATGTTTTTTGCCTGGACCCCAGGAAGAATAGTCCCCACTGCGGTGTAGACTAATGGGGATCCGTAATAAAATAAACTAAACAATCACTTTATCACAAAAAAAAAAAAGAGTTGTAGAAATGATTGGAATCCCAAGACAGCCATGACGTTAAGTTCTTTACAAGTGTATGTCAACTTTTGACCACGACTGTATATATAACTGTCCATTCATAATCCATCCATCCATCCATCCAACTGTCATCCCAGCTATCCAATCATCCAGCTACCATTTAGTATGTCCGGCAGTACATTTGTCCACCCGCCCATCTAGTCATTCCTGTACCCATGAGCAAGGCACAATCAAGGCAGGCTGTTTAAACAAGAACAGAGTAGAAAGCAGTCACAAATACTCTTTATGTAATCAGCAAAGTGCTGAAGTGTTTGTCTTTTTGCTGACTTTTACTTTTGGTTCTGTCTCTTTATTACCGCTCAAAAGTGTTTGTGCATGCGTGTGCGTGTGTGTGTGTATGTGTGTGTGTGTGTGTACATGTGAAACTACTTCCTGAAACGCCATAACCACAACACCAGGGGGAGCTCCACAAACCACGTTAAGTTAAAGTTAAAGTACCAATGATTGTCACACACACACTAGGTGTGGCGAAATGATTCTCTGCATTTGACCCATCACCCTTGATCACTCCCTGGGAGGTGAGGAGAGCATTGGGCAGCAGCGGTGGCCACGCCCGGGAATCATTTTTGGTGATTTAACCCCCAATTCCAAACCTTGGTGCTGAGTGCCAAGCAGGGAGGTAATAGCTCCAATTTTTATAGTCTTTGGTATGACTCGGCCGGGGTTTGAACTCACAACCTACCGATCTCAGGGTCAAACCCAAAATCCGATTTAAGATAGGTCTTAACTCATTCATCAATATGGAATGCACTCCCAACAGGTGTTAAAGAAAGTGCATCTCTATCCTCATGCAAAAGCGCACTAAAAGAACACCTCCAGACAGCTACAACCCTGGCCTAACCCTCTCTCCCTCACCACATCCCACCTCCCCGGATTGTAAATAATCAAAAGTATATACTTGTTCTTATGCTTTCTGAGCTCACTATGTTCACTGCTCGCTGTACATATCCTACCGAGTGAGACCTACACTGTTACAATGTATATTCCTCAGACGATAAACTTGTATGATGACTGAATTATATGTTGATCGCAACTAGAGATGTCCGATAATGGCTTTTTTGCCGATATCCGATATTCCGATATTGTCCGACTCTTAATTACCGATTCCGATATCAACCGATACCGATATATACAGTCGTGGAATTAACACATTATTATGCCTAATTTTGTTGTGATGCCCCGCTGGATGCATTAAACCAGGGGTGCTCACACTTTTTCTGCAGGCGAGCTACTTTTCAATTGATCAAGTCGTGGGGATCTACCTCATTCATATATATCATTTATATTTACTTATTTATGAAATAAATGTTTTTGTTAACAAATTAAAGGTGTTTAATGATAATGCAAGCATGTTTAACACATATAGTTAATATTGTTAACAAGTTAAAGGTGTTTAATGATAATACAAGCATGTTTAATAATGATAATACAAGCATGTTTAACACAAATAGTTAATATTGTTAATAAATTAAAGGTGTTTAATGATAATACAAGAATGTTTAATACATATAATTAATATTGTTAACAACTTAAAGGTGTTTAAAGATAATACAAGCATGTTTAACACATATAGTTAATATTGTTAATAAGTTAAAGGTGTTTAAAGATAATACAAGCATGTTTAACACATATAGTTAATATTGTTAATAAGTTAAAGGTGTTTAAAGATAATACAAGCATGTTTAACACATATAGTTAATATTGTTAATAAGTTAAAGGTGTTTAAAGATAATACAAGCATGTTTAACACATAGATTCCTTTCTTTCATGAAGACAAGAATATAAGTTGGTGTATTACCTGATTTTGATGACTTGCATTGATTGGAATCAGACAGTAGTGCTGATAACATCCGCATTTTCGAATGGAGGAGAAAAGAAGTCCTCCTTTCTGTCCAATACCACATGAAAGTGGTTGGTTTTTGGCATCTTATTTGTCCAGCTTCCATACTCCTTTGTATACACTTTACAAGAAATACATTGTCGGCAAACTCGGTAGCTTGCTAGCTTGTGCACGCCAGCTTTCTGAGACTCTTATTTTGTTAGCGCAACTGTGCAACTGTGCAGTCGGTCTTTGGAGTTTTGACGACAGGTACGGCGCCAGAGTCTGTTGAAATAAAGTGTTTCTCGCCTTCCAGTCGGTAATTTTAATGAGCTGGCAGCAGTCAGCGTCATCTCAGAAGACCCTCGGGTGCCGTGAATGTCAATCAAGTGACGAAAGTGACGTCATAGTGAAGATTTATGATCGCTCATTTTTAGGACTATTTTTTTAATGCCTGGCTGGTGATCGACTGACACACCCTCCGAGATCGACCGGTAGCTCGTGATCGACGTAATGAGCACCCCTGCATTAAACAATGTAACAAGGTTTTCCCAAATAAATCAACTCAAGTTATGGAAAAAAAAATGCCAACATGGCACTGCCATATTTACAAAGTGCATTCTTTTTTTTTTAACATGCCTCAAAACAGCAGCTTGGAATTTGGGACATGCTCTCCCTGAGAGAGCATGAGGAGGTTGAAGTGGGGGTTAGGGGGTAGCGGGGGGTGTATATTGTAGTGTCCCGGAAGAGTTAGTGCTGCAACGGGTTCTGGGTATTTGTTCTGTTGTGTTTATGTTGTGTTACGGTGCGGATGTTCTCCCGAAATGTGTTTGTCATTCTTGTTTGGTGTGGCTTCACAGTGTGGCGCATATTTGCAACAGTGTTAAAGTTGTTTATACGGCCACCCTCAGTGTGACCTGTATGGCTCTTGACCAAGTATGCTTGCATTCACTTGTGTGTGTGAAAAGCCGTAGATATTATGTGATTGGGCAGGCACGCAAAGGCAGTGCCTTTAAGGTTTATTGGCGCTCTGTACTTCTCCCTACGTCCGTGTACACAGCGGCGTTTTTAAAAGTCATACATTACGATAATTTTGAAACCGATACCGATAATTTCCGATATTACATTTTAAAGCATTTATCGACCGATAATATCGGCAGTCCGATATTATCGGACATCCCTAATCGCCATAATTGCCAACCTTGAGACCTCCGATTTCGGGAGGTGGGGGCTTGGTCGGGGAAGGGGCAGGGCGTGGTTGGGGGCGTGGTTAAGAGGGGAGGAGTATATTGACAAATAGAATTCACCAAGTCAAGTATTTCATATATATATATATATATATATATATATATATATATATATATATATATATATATATATATATATATATATATATATATATATCCTGAAAATATGCAAACAAAACTAATAATTGATACTTCAAACTTCCATAAATAAATATTAAGGAATATAACATAACTTGGCTTCTGAGAGCTTCAAAATGTAATGAATAAAATGCTAAAGTTGTTGATAAACAAGCAATTATTTTAATAATTAAATATGGTCATTTTAAATAAATTATTATGATAATTTAAAATTAATTATTTCAAATATGTTTATTGTAATGTATAATTCTATGGCTGGATGTAATAAGGAGTCAGAAAAAATACAAATAAAAATACAATTAATTTTGATGTTTTTAGCAAAATATAGTAAACATTTATTTAGTTTTTTTTTTTTTAAATTAATAAATATATTTATTTTTAGGTAAGATAAACATAATAATACAATTTATCTCTAGTCTGGATGATTTATTTCTTGTCACCCTGTTGTCCACCAGTCGTGAAAAAAGGCTGTCCTCACTCAGGTCCGCATGGAGCTGGAGGGGGCGTGGCCTCCAGCTCCGGCTGAAAATCGGGAGATTTTCGGGAGAATATTTGTCCCGGGAGGTTTTCTGGAGAGGCGCTGAATTTCGGGAGTCTCCCGGAAAATTCGGGAGGGTTGGCAAGTATGCTAATCGCAACCTAACCTAACCCAACCCCTTCCACATCCCACCCCCCGGATTGTAAATAATGCAATGTATGTACTCTGATGATTAACTCGTATGATGACTGTATTATGCCGATAGTATATGAATTGATTAACAAGTTGAAAAACGTTTTCGGGTGTTACCATTTAGTCAAATCAAATCAAATCAACTTTATTTATAGAGCACATTTAAAATTTACCACAGGGGTAGCCAAAGTGCTGTACAATGAGCAGGTTAAAAGATAAAACGAGTACCGAGCAAACACAACACAACACAAACAGAACACGATAAAAAAATAAATAATTAAAATAGAATTAATAAAAACATAAAAACATAAAAACAGGATCACAGCAGGTGTATTATGGGGCGCCATTGCAGGATGGATATCACTCAGTGTTAAAAGCCATGGAATAAAAGTATGTTTTTAAAAGAGATTTAAAAACAGGAAGAGAGGAGGCTTGTCTAACACTCAGGGGTAGGTCGTTCCAGAGCTTGGGAGCAGCAACGGCGAAAGCTCTGTCACCTCTAAGCTTCAGCCTTGTGTCAGGGACCGTCAACAGCAGCTGATCGGCTGATCTTAAGGATCGGGTGGGGCAGTAAGGCTGAAGGAGGTCGGAGAGATAGGTTGGCGCGAGGTTGTTTAGACATTTAAAAACAAATAAAAGGAGTTTAAAATGTATTCGGTAACGCACAGGGAGCCAGTGAAGGGACGCTAAAATAGGGGTGATGTGCTCACGTCTGCGGGTCTGTGTTAGCAGACGAGCAGCAGAGTTCTGCACGAGCTGCAGGCGGGCGAGGGAGGCCTGACTAATGCCAACATACAGGGCATTGCAGTAGTCAAGACGAGTCGAGATAAAAGCGTGGATTAATTTCTCAAGATCATGTCTTGATAGAAGCGGTTTCACTTTCACTATTTGGCGTAATTGATAAAAGCTTTTTTGAACGACGCTGCTGATTTGTTTTTCGAATTTAAAATCTGAGTCAAACTTTACCCCCAGGTTTGTGACACAGTCGCTGAGATACGGGGTCAGAGTGCCGAGGTCAACGTTGGGGGAGGGAGAGCGACTTGGACCGAACAACATAACTTCTGTTTTATCTTCATTCAGGCTCAGGAAGTTAGCTGAAAGCCAGACTTTGATGTCGTGCAGGCAGTCAATAAGACGTTGAACCGTGTTATTTTGTGCCATGGGAAAATAAATCTGGCAATCATCGGCATAAAAATGAAATGCAATACTGTACTTCCTAAAAATAGAACCAAGGGGGAGAAGGTAAAGCGCAAATAAAATTGGGGCAAGGATTGAGCCCTGGGGGACCCCATGTGGTAAAGGAGCTGTGGACGACATAAAACTGTCTACTTTTACACAAAAACTCCTGTCGGTTAGGTACGACCGGAACCAGTTGAGGGCGGCGCCCTTAATGCCCACACAGTTCTCAAGACGAGTGATTAAGGTGGCGTGGAACGCAGCAGACAGATCTAAAAGCACCAGGACAACATATTTACCAGAATCAGTGGACAGGAGGATATCGTTAAAAACTTGGTCAATTGTACGGAATATGTACTGTACTGTGCAACCTACTAATAAAAGTCTCGATTAATCAATCAATGAATACTCCCACGGATCCCAGCTGTGGGAAAGCGGTCAATAATTGATACCTGCAAACCTCCCCCTCACGCTTCTTCGCATCCATTCAACAACTATGCAAGCCGGATAGACGCTGAACTGGAAAAAGTTTGGCGCTCGTAGAACTCACACTTTCTCTCTCTCTCTCCATTGCTGCAGGCCACAAATCAATCGGATTGGCAAAACAAAACCAAAAAATAAAAAAACCCCAACAAAAGTCACTTTGTGAATGAAAGAGCAAGTGTGATTGATCCTTCATTAGTGTTGCTGTAAGAAGGCAAAAGGCTCCCTTAGATGATTGCTATGTTTGTGATATGAATGCGTTCATGCGAGGGCTGAGAGGCGTGTAAACGCTGCCATCTTTGTGTGGACCGGCTTCATTGTTGTCAGATGAAACGGCAGCATTGTGTCACAGAGCGACGCTTAATAAGGCACAAATCTGGCAACCAATGAAATGGAATATGCAAGCAATGCTTGTGTCTATCACACACACACACACAAACACACACACACACACGTGCACGCAAATACACACACACAAACGGGTTGAAAGGAGATTATCCAGGCTTTTTTTTGCTGGTGTGAACCACAACAAATGGCCTCAAAAACAGAATGAACATAATGAAAGGGGAACAAAGTTAACAAAAAAGAGCTCGGTGTAGTGACTCACGCATTCTTTCACTGCAAGTTATTTTTCTTTTACGTTTGTACAATATCCATCAATGGGATTGCTTGGTAACAAAACGTAATAACACGAGTACGCCTTTAAGGCGGGAAAACAAAAAAAGACTCGCATAAATGCAGTGAACCCTCGTTTATCGCTGTTAATTGGGTCCTCGACTGAATGTGGTAAGTAAATAAGTATAAAGTCCTTCAAATATAACGGCTTCACTACATTGCAACTACGTGAGTTGTGTGGTCTTCTGTCCTCTGTTGTCCTCTGTGGGGGTTTTTTATTTTAATTTTTTTTAATACATTTTGATTTCTATTTACTGTTTAAATTGTTTTTTACCCTTTAAAATCGTTTTTAATCATATTTATTTTTATATTGTTTTTATATTGTTTTTATATTTATTTATTCTTTGTTTTTATTCAGTCATTGGTGGAGCATAATATTGTTTTTAATATTGTTTTTAATATTGTTTTCAATATTGTTTTTAACATGGCTGTGCAGCACTTTGTAAACATTCTTGTTGTTTAAATGCTCTATAAAAATAAAGTCGATTGGATTGGATCAGATTGGATTGAATAGACCGCGAAGACAAGATATTTAACGTTCGAACTGGAAACAAAGTTAACAAAAAAGACCTCGGTGTAGTGACTCACGCATTTTTTCACTGCAAGTATTTTTCTTTTACGTTTGTACAATATCCATCAATGGGATTGCTTGGTAATAATAACACGAGTACGCCTTTAAGGCGGAATGACAAAAAAAGGCTTGCATAAATACAGTGAACCCTGGTTTATCGCAGTTAATTGGTTCCTCGACTGAATGTGGTAAGTAAATAAGCATAAAGTCCTTCAAATACAACGGCTTCACTACATTGCAACTACATGAGTTGTGTGGTCTTCTGTCCTCTGTGTTACGGCGCACGCGCAGTCTACCGCCGATGACGTCTGCCGCTTCCACGCCGCCGATGACGTCTGCCGCTTCCACGCCGCCGATGACGTCTGCCGCTTGCACGCCGCCGATGACGTCTGCCGCTTCCACGCCGCCGATGACGTCCGCCGCTTCCACGCCGATGACGTCATCCTCTTGGGCCGGCGACCCACCACCAGTTCGCCCCTCCGCCCTCCCTTGACATTTGTTTCTGTTTTTTTAGGGGGTTCGACTTCCAGGACATCTGGAATCTGTCCATAGGGGGGGGGGGGATACTGTTACGGCGCACGCGCAGTCTGCTTCTCCCTCTTCTGCGGGAACACTTGGAGGCTACGTCTGTGCGCACCTCGAGACACGCCCACGGGTGCGCACATCCAGGAACGCGCCGCACACGTCTCCGCCCTGCAGCAGCCACCAGCTGCAATCACTCACTGGCAATCTGCACACCTGGAACTGATGAGGGCGAGCTGGTTAAAAGACCAGTGGACCCTAGGATCGGCGCGGGAACTTAGTTCTCTCATGGTGTACCGTAAGCAACAAGCTTTATGCTCTATTAGTTTTTCCTCTCCGTGCCTTGATTTGTCCCTTGTCTTCTCCCGTGTCCCCGCAGTACCCTTCGTCGCCTGGAAAGTGAGCTGTGCGTCTCACTTTTCCCTGGATCTCCCTCTGGACTCTGACTGCCTCCTTCGTTCCTCGACCTCTTGCTCGCCCCTGGATTCTGACGCCTCTCTCTCGCCCCGGATCATCTGCCTGCCCCATGGACTGCCTCGTTTGCTCTCGTCAACACTTGGTAACACACTTCAGCTAACTACACACATAGTCTTACACCACACACTCTTGTATTCTAGTTCACACTCCATTTCCTTAGTTCAGTAGTATTGTTTATTATTATTTATATATATATTGACTATATATATATAATAAATAATTGTATATACTGCCCCCTGGTGTCTGAGCCGTCACCTCCCCTTTAGTCCAAACATAACACTCTGTTGTCCTCTGTGTTTTATTTTTATTTTTATTTTTTTTTTTATACATTTTGATTTCTATTTACTGTTTTAATTGGTTTTACCCTTTGAAATCGTTTTTAATCATATTTATTTTTATATTGTTTTTATGTTTATTTATTCTTTGTTTTTATTCAGTCATTGGTGGAGCAAAATATTGTTTTTAATATTGTTTTTAATATTGTTTTTAATATTGTTTTTAACATGGCTGTGCAGCACTTTGTAAACATTCTTGTTGTTTAAATACGCTATATAAATAAAGTGGATTGGATTGGATCGGATTGGATTGAATAGACCGCGAAGACAAGATATTTAACGTTCGAACTGGAAAACGTTGTTATTTTTTGCAAATGTTAGCTCATTTGGAATTGGATGCCTGCAACATGTTTCAAAAAAGCTGGCACACGTGGCAAAAAAGACTGAGAAAGTTGAGGAATGCTCATTAAAAACTTATTTGGGAACATCCCACAGGTGAACAGGCTAATTGGGAACAGGTGGGTGCCATGATTGGGTATAAAAGCAGCTTCCATGAAATGCTTAGTCATTCACAAACAAGGATGCTCACGCATTTGTTCACAAATGCGTGAGCAAATTGTCGAACAGTTTAAGAATAACATTTCTCAACGAGCTATTGCAAGGAATTTAGGGATTTCACCATCCACGGTCCGTAATATCATCAGAAGTTTCAGAGAATCTGGAGAAATCACTGGCTCTCTCACTCCCTCAGGGGGTACTGCATCAAAAAGCGACATCGGTGTGTAAAGGATATCACCACATGGGCTCAGGAACACTTCAGAAAACCACTGTCAGTAACTACAGTCGGTCGCTACATCTGTAAGTGCAAGTTAAAACTCTACTATTCAAAGCCAAAGCCATTTATCAACAACACCCAGAAATGCCGTCGACTTCGCTGGGCCCGAGCTCATCGAGGATGGACTCATGCAAAGTGGAAAAGTGTTCTGTGGTCTGACGAGTCCACATTTCAAATTGTTTTTGGAGACTGTGGATGTTGTGTCCTCCGGACCAAAGAGGAAAAGAACCATGGATTGTTCTAGGCGCAAAGTTGAAAAGGGGGTTGGTTGATGTGGGGGGTTGGTAGGGGTAGCGGGGGGTGTATATTGTTGCGTCCCGGAAGAGTTAGTGCTGCAAGGGTTTCTGGGTATTTGTTCTGTTGTGTTTATGTTGTGTTACGGTGCGGATGTTCTCCCAAAATGTGTTTGTCATTCTTGTTTGGTGTGGGTTCACAGTGTGGCGCATATTTGTAACTAGGGATGTCCGATAATGGCTTTTTGTCGATATCCGATATTCCGATATTGTCCAACTCTTTAATTACCGGTACCGATATCAACCGATACCGACATCAACCGATATATACAGTCGTGGAATTAACACATTATTATGCCTAATTTGGACAACCAGGTATGGTGACGATAAGGTACTTTAAAAAAAAATTAATAAAATAAAATAAGATAAATAAATTAAAAACATTTTCTTGAATAAAAAAGAAAGTAAAACAATATAAAAACAGTTACCGGGTACATAGAAACTAGTAATTAATGAAAATTAGTAATCATGTGTGCTTACGGACTGTATCCCTTGCAGACTGTATTGATATATATTGATATATAATGTAGGAACCACAATATTAATAACAGAAAGAAACAACCCTTTTGTGTGAATGAGTGTAAATGAGTGTAAATGGGGGAGGAAGGTTTTTTGGGTTGGTGCAGTAATTGTAAGTGTATCTTGTGTTTTTTATGTTGATTTAATAAAAAAAAACAACCAAAAAAAAACCCCGATACCGATAATAAAAAAACCCCGATACCAATAATTTCCGATATTACATTTTAACGCATTTATCGGCCGATATTATCGGACATCTCTATTTGTAACAGTGTTAAAGTTGTTTGTACGGCCACCCTCAGTGTGACCTGTATGGTTGTTGACCAAGTATTGCATTCACTTGTGAGTGTGTCAAAAACCGTAGATATTAAGTGACTGGGTCGGCACGCAAAGGCAGTGCCTTCAAGGTTGCGTTTTAAAAACTCATAAATTATACTTTTTGAAACCGATACCGATAGTTTTGATATCGATAATTTCCGATAATACATTTTAAAGCATTTATCGGCCGATAATATCGGACTGCCGATATTATCGGACCTCCCTACTTATATAGCCTTAAATCACGGGTGTCTCAAAGGGCTGCACATCCTGGGCTCAGATCCCACATCAGGGCAAGAAAAAAACTCAACCCAATGGGATGACAAAGAGAAACCTTATAGTACAGGGACAAGCGGTAGAAAACGGATGGATGGACGGAACTCTCCTTGGCGGGAATTTGTCTACCACTTTCAGCCCTTGCACCGATTAGCTGCGATAAATTAGGGACCATCCATCCATCCATCCATTTTCTACCGCATGTCCCAAAGGGTGCTGGAGCCTATCTCAACTGCATTCGGGCGGAAGGCGGAGTACACCCTGGACAAGTCGCCATCTCATCGCAGGGCCAACACAGATAGACAGACATTCACACACTAGGGCCAATTTAGTTTTTGCCAATCAACCTATCCCCAGGTGCATGTCTTTGGAGGTGGGAGGAAGTACCCGGAGGGAACCCAAGCAGGATCGAACTCAGGACCTTCGTATTGCGAGGCACACGCACCAACCCCTGTTCCACCGTGCTGCCCAAATTAGGGACCAATGTGAAGCAAATATTTTCATAGCTTGAGCGGTTTACAACCTTTCAAATACATTGTTTAACATTTGGACTATGAGTGACCGCCACTGCTTAGAAAGAGCTTGTTTGCGTCAGTGTGTGTGTGTGTGTGTGTGTGTGTGTGTGTGTGTGTGTGTGTGGACAAGAAGAGAGTGCACGCTTACATCAGCAGTTCAAACCCTCCATTTCACCGCCTCAGCACCTCTCACTATTGCAGCGCCTTTTTCTCTTTTATGGTCCATCTCTTTCCCTACATCACCCGCCTCGCCTGTTTGCTCCGTCTGTCCGTCTCAGTGCTCCCTGACACCGAGACAAAGGGACGTCCTCCTCCCGCTCGTCCAACTAGATACCGGACGAGCGGCATGCGGCTTGAGAAGCATACACAAAATATCGGGAAGACCGCAAACTACAATGATACCGTTCCATGAATATGTCCGAGTCGAGGCTCGTATTGTCATTACTATAATATTTGATAGAGCTTGTGTTTGGGGGTAGAGAAATAATAAAGTGAAGTGAAGTGTGAATTATATTTATATAGCGCTTTTCTCTAGTGACTCAAAGCGCTTTTACGTAGTGAAACCCAACATCTAAGTTACATTTAAACCACACTGCAAAAAGTCAGTGTTCAAAAACAAGGAAAAATGAAAGCTGCAAGCAGCGATGGCCGGGACCGACTTTGACGGCACATAAAATCCAAACCGGAGCAGTAATTAAAACTCTTTCGTCAACTTTTAATCAGAAGGGTTCAATCTCTCTCCTGTGCTAGTTTGAAGCCGACACAACAAACGCGCTCAGAGGAGATAATGTTTGAAAAAAGTGACCGGTTTTTACAAAACGTTCGTTTTGAAGGGGGAATTGCAAACTTCCTGTTGATTTTTGCTGGGGGTTGTCAATATATGAAATGTAGGTCTAAGTAAGACCTACATAGAGGTTTTTGTTTCATGTCTCTAAGACATTCGTACTGGAAGTTACAGGCAGTTTTGTCTGAGTTTTCCTCCTAGGAGCAGTTGTGTCTGTGTTTTCTTCCTAGGGGGCGCTAGAGCGCAATTTTAAGTTTTGGGGTTGGATTTTTTATTAAATCGCAATTTTTGCCAGTCCTGATGTGTGTGTCCAGTTTGGTGAGTTTTGAAGCATGTTAAGGGGGTCAAATTACAGCCCAAAGAGGCAAAAGTGACTGCTTTTACTAACATTTTGTTTTGAAGGGGGAATTGCCAACTTCCTGTTGATTTTTCCTGAAATATTTCAATGTATGAAATCTAGGTCTACATAGAGGTTTTTGTTTCATGTCTCTACGACATTCCTACCGGAAGTTACAAGCAGTTTTGTTTGGGTTTTTTCCTAGGGGGCGCTAGAGCGCAATTTTGAGTTTTGGGTTTTTTGTTTTTTTATTAGATGGCAATTTTTGCCAGTCCTGATATCTGTGTCAAATATGGTGAGTTTTGAAGCATGTTAAGTGAGTCAAATTAGAGCTCAAAGAGGCGGCGGAATAATAATAATAATAATAAAACGCACGAAATACAATAGGGTCCTCTGTCCCAAAGGGACATTGCGGTCCCTAAAAATACAAAAATGAGGGGTATTTTATTTGAACTAAGCAAAATTATCTGCCACTAGAATAAGAACATTTGGCTTGTCAAGACTTTCCAAGACAAGTAAAAAAATGACACTGTAAAATAAAATTCTGTAAAAAAAACGGTCATCTACTGGCAGCTACGGCTGCCAAACGAAAACCATAAAATTAAAGTAAAACATTGTAAACCAAATAATGATCAAAAACATTATATTTACGGAAATTTTCATGAAACGTTTTGCGGAAAAATATCGTAATTTTACAGATTTTTACTAAATTATAAGATCAACCACCTTTAATAAAGTGACGATGCAAACAGTTCTGCAGAAAAATATCTTTATTCTATTCTATTTTTTTTATTTTTTTTGTGATGTGTAATGTCTATTGTTTAAATGTACGGCAGTGACAATGAATTTCCCCAAGGGGACCAATACATCTAAATCTAATCTTCTAGTATGGACATAGACTTTTATTTAACAAGCTACATATTTAATGAAAGATAATTACTGTAATTTTACATGAATTTGAAAGTAATTTAAGAAAACAGAAAATGCTATGTATAATTAATTTGGTATTTTTCTGTAAAAAAAAAAAAAAGAAATATACATAATTTGTCATTACTGGCATATTACTTAAAATAACAGATAATGTCGTCAATTCTGCAGTTTTATAAACTATTTAAGAAAAATAGAAAAATAACAGTAGAAATTTAGAGTAAATTAACCATAAAAATATGATTTTTTTTTTTACAGTATAGCTAACCTCAATGAACCCAAAAATACCTTAAAATAAGTATATTCTCACTAATAACAAGTGTACTTTTCTTGATAGAAAAAACAAATATTAAACTGTTTTCCTCAGTATGTTGAAAAATATTCTTAAATTAAATAAATGCTAGTGCCATTATCTTGACATAATGATATTACATTTCTTGAAACCAGCAAACTTAATACTAATTAATACTTAATAAAAACTAATTTATTGTTCTTAATGGAAAGGCAACAAGGCAACCGCTTGTTACTCTCGGGGTCTTCTAGCTGCTCAGGAAAATCTTATGGTCTAAAAATGCATTTTTCCATCGACAACATGACATAATCGCGCCAAGTGCGTGCTCTTTCAGTCAATTAGTGCGCAATGAATATATATATATATATATATATATATATATATATATATATATATATATATATATATATATATATATATATACAGCCATGGCCCCCGGTCAATTTATTTTTTATTGTAATTTTGAAGAATTTATCGGAATGTGTGTGAACTATTTCTGTTCAAAATTGTTTGAAATGTCAAATGTTTAAATATTAACTGTCAGTTTACTGTACTGTGCCAACTGTGCTACTATTTGAGTACATCTTTTCTATTGTTTCATTGAAAATAAAACAGCAAAGTCCATTTGGCTGTCATCTGTTTTAATTATAAGACACAATTGTGTCAAAGTCATGATTTTTTTTTTCATGCTTGAAATAAGAAATGATTACTTTAAAAAAGTAGTTTTATACTTGTGAGTGTTGATGACACAGCTTTGCAACAGTTGATATTCTAGTTTCAAGCATGTTTTACTCAATATAGGTCATAACATCTCAGCAAAAAGCTGTAATATTTTACTGAGATCATTTAGGACCAAAACACTTAAACAAGTAAAACACTCAAACATAAAATCTGCTTAGTGAGAAGAATGATTTTATCAGACAGAAAATAAGCAAATATCACCTTTATTTGAGATATTCAATCTTACTTAGATTTCAGTTTTTGCAGTGCAGTGTGGGGGGCGCCGGGAGCAGGTGGGTAAAGTGTCTTGCCCAAGGACACAACGGCAGTGTATGTGGAAGCGGGGATCAAACCTGGAATCCTCAAGTTGCTGGCACATCCACACTACCAACCGAGCTATACCGCCCCAAAGAAACTCTGGATGTGATGGTAAGTGTTGTACTATTATTACTGTTAAGTAAGAATAACTGCAAGAAATTGTTAATTAAGCATTGAATTTTTTAGTCATTTGTTTTTGGGGAAAATTTAGAAATGTACACTTTATCAGCTCGGTGGGCTAGTGGTTAGAGTGTCCGCCCTGAGATCGGTAGGTCGTGACTTCAAACCCCGGCCGAGTCATACCAAAGACTATAAAAATGGGAGCCATTACCTCCCTGCTTGGCACTCAGCATCAAGGGTTGGAATTGGGGGTTAAATCAGCAAAAATGATTCTAGGCAGAGCCAACACCTCGTGGCTACAGGCGAAGAAAACCGCAGGGGACCGAAAGAGGTGATGACAAGTCGCTGAGAACTCATGCTCTACGAAGGGCGAAGATGATAATTGATAATTGATTAGGACTGCAGCAAAAAAAGTTTCACTTTTCTTATTTTTTTCCTGTTACAAGTTATTCAAAGAACAGTTTTAAGTTGTATTTTCTCAATTTATTTTGTTGTTTAGCTTCCTTTAAAAAAAAAAAAATCAAGCCTATTAATATATATTTTTTGCATTATGTCTCTTCTTTTTAAAAAATTCTATTGTAACTGCTAAAATGTAAACATTTTTAAATTTTTTCTTAAATTGCTTTTTAAATTTTTTTCTTCGTTTTTTTTTTTTAAATTCAAGCTTCTTATAAAGTAAAATACCAGGGATAATGCAACCGTGTGTGTGTGTGTGTGTGTGTGTGTGTGTGTGTGTGTGTGTGTGTGTGCATGCGTGTGTGTTGTTAAAAATTGTTTTTATTTCAAATACTTAAATCTGAACTTTAGGGATAACGCTTAGTAGCTTTTTTTTTTATTTTATTTTTTTTAAATACTTTTGACATTTGAAATTCTTTTTTTTCCTTCTTTTTAAAAAAAAAGATCAGGCTTCTTTAGATAAACTATCAACTGTAAACTAGTGGAACTGTGTTTTATTAAAAAAAACCACAAAAAAAACCTATGCATTTCTTTCTTTAATTCCCTTCTGTTTTTTTTTTAACTCAAGCTTCTTAAAGTAAAACATCAGGGATAATGCAACTTTATTATTATTATTATTTCCTAAAGATATATTTTTTTTTTCATTCCAAATGCTTAGAGCTGAACTATAAGATAACAATTTTAACCCTTTCCTTTTTGTATAAATTTCCTCTTACATTTTCCATTTTTTCCCCCCTTCTTCTTTTAAAAAGAAAAAAGCAAGCATCTTAAAGTATAATATCAGTGACAATGCAAATTCTTTTTTTTTTAAATTCCAAATCTGAAGATCAGGCTTTTTTTTATTTTTTTTATTTAAAAAAAAATACTATTTCCATTTTCCATCTTCTTATTTTTTTCTTCTTTAAAAAAGATCAAGCTTCTTAAAGTAAAATCTTAGGAATTAAGCAACCGTTTATCCATACACATTTTTTAGATCATATCTCTTTTTTTTTCACTGCTTAAATATCAATTTTAAAGATAGCAATTTTTCAAATATTAATATTTTTTACGTTTTTTAAATTATTTTCTAATTACTATTATTATTATTTTTTTTTTACAGATTTTCAAATGTGAAATTTAGGGCTGAAGCACATTTAAAAGTATATATGGTATCTTCTTTTTTTTTTTTTTTACTTGCAGCTTCTTATACATTAATGAACAAAATAACAGTTTTAGTGACTGATGATGAGACCTGCCTTCAGAATCGTAACAATCAGAATAACAATCAGAAATACTTTAATAATCCCTGGGGGGAAATGAACATTTTAAGCCAGCACAACCTGCTATCCCGTGCCAGAACGTAGTTTCTTGTTTTGTACAGTAAGGACTGGTAATCAAGCTCTATGCATACTCTCGCTGTGTTTCCCCCCCCCCTCCCACCCCGCCGTGTTTTACTTGTCTAGTTTCCTCCTTGTCGCCTTCCGACAGCATCTGTTTGTTGTCTTTGTTTTACTTTTGCAGCTGTATGTAGAAATGGCTGGTTGCATCAGCTCTGCTCTTTGAATGTTTTTAATGTCCTTTGTGTTCTTTTATGTTTCCCTCTTACACACATGCTTATGTGAGCTATGGCTGTGAGGTTTTTTCTTCTTCCCTGGCCTCAGTCTGAACCCCCTCCGGAATGGACACTGGCCGAGAGCCGGTGGGCGGCCGAGGTTGCTTTGTTGGGTCTGCTCCTGTCTCTGACCATGCTACCCCCAGCCCCAGCAAATGATGGCGTGGAATACCGCAGAGGCCACCACAGTGTATATGTTTTGTTGTTGTTGTTGTTGTTTTACTTTTGTGACTGTGTGTGGAAGTGGCTGGTTGCATCAGCTCTTCTCCTTTGTGTGCTTTAATGTTTCCCTCTTACACACGTGCTTATGTGAGCTATGGCTATGAGATTTTTTCTTCTTCCCTGGCCTCAGTCTGGACCCCCTCTGCAGGGCCCAGGCTTAGACTGAATTATTTTTATTTTTTTTTACCTGTTTCTCACCTTTTTTGTAAGGTAAGTTGGCAGACCCGTCAGCGATCCTGTTCTGTCTCCCTGTAATGTTTCTCTGATCTTGAATGGGATTCTTTATTATCCCTCTGGGATTAATCAAGTATTTTTGATTCTGATTCTGATTCTGATTTCCTTCTATTCTGACAATTTCAGTAATATTTCTTGACTGATTGAACAACATTTTTGCTGTTGCCATAATTTAAGTGTGCATGTGACTTTTGAACTCCTCAGTGTTAATCAGTGAACTAATTGTAGTGGATGAGGGCCATTAATTAGAGTGGAGGCGCATGTAGTCGCCATACATCTTCATCCGGCCCACTAATGACACTGTGTGGAGGACTGAATGGCCGCTTACCAAACGTGCAAGTGTCTTTACTTTGCGCTTCATAATTAGGAATGCAGCATCCTGGGTGGTTTCACCCCGCTTGACAAATGAGGTCCATGTCGGCCGCGACCTCGGTGAGGTGCTCTGTCTGCTTTAATGCTCCGGGGAGCCGGGCTGAGAAATGGGTCGGGAGCCGCAGTGGATGACCCGTATGGGTTATTCGGGCCGAGATTCATGTTATATTGTCCAATCCACAAAAAAAAAAGAAAAGAGCCAACTTGGATGCAGTCCAAAGGACACTCAGTAGAAATAAAAGGCTTATTATTAAACCGATGCTATCGTGCTACTAAGGACAATGCAATATCAGTAAACATGTCTGTGCTCCTCCTTGAATCTAAAGCAATATGTAGTAATTCTACCTGGAAATGACAGCTCGCAAATATCATTTTGATAGCACGCCGCCTTGTAATGAGAAGAACATGGGGAGAAGAACATGGTCAAAGATCCCCTACTTCAGAAACACATAACATGAGAGGCATCAAGGCTGGTCCGCCAGCATAAAATAAGTCTAATCTTCCTTTTTGTGCAATATATCCTTTTTTTTTTTTTTTAAAGGAATTTCAAAATGCAATTTTGGTAGAAATTTTGTGTTAGCGCATTGGCCAGATGGTGTCAAGTAACAAAAACATCTGACCAGAACTGTCACGGCCCATTCATGTGTGGGCGCACCTACAGGAGCGCGTGCCAGTCCGGCTGCAGCAAGCAGCTGCAATTAATCGATGGCAATCAACACACCTGAAGGTGATGATGAGACCTGCCTTCAGCATCGGAATCAGAATCATATAATAATCCCCGAAGGGAAATTAACATTTTAAGCCAGCACAACCTGTTATCCCGTGCCAGAACGTAGTTTCCTGTTTTGTACAGTAAGGACTCGTAATGAAGCTCTATGCATACTCTCTCTGTGTTTCTGTGTGTTGGACTCTCACACTATTAACTAGATCCACTATGGACTGGACTCTCACACTATTAACTAGATCCACTATGGACTGGACTCTCACACTGTTAACTAGATTCACTATGGACTGGACTCTCACACTATTAGCAAAATCCACTATGGACTGGACTCTCACACTATTAACTAGATCCACTATGGACTGGACTCTCACACTATTAACTAGACCCACTATGGACTGGACTCTCACACTATTAACTAGATCCACTATGGACTGGACTCTCACACTGTTAACTAGATTCACTATGGACTGGACTCTCACACCATTAACTAGATCCACTATGGACTGGACTCTCACACCATTAACTAGATCCACTATGGACTGGACTCTCACACTATTAACTAGATCCACTATGGACTGGACTCTCACACTGTTAACTAGATTCACTATGGACTGGACTCTCACACTATTAGCAAAATCCACTATGGACTGGACTCTCACACTATTAACTAGATCCACTATGGACTGGACTCTCACACTATTAACTAGACCCACTATGGACTGGACTCTCACACTATTAACTAGATCCACTATGGACTGGACTCTCACACTGTTAACTAGATTCACTATGGACTGGACTCTCACACCATTAACTAGATCCACTATGGACTGGACTCTCACACCATTAACTAGATCCACTATGGACTGGACTCTCACACTATTAACTAGATCCACTATGGACTGGACTCTCACACTATTAACTAGATCCACTATGGACTGGACTCTCACACTATTAGTAAAATCCACTATAGACTGGACTCTCACACTATTAACTAGTTCCACTATGGACTGGACTCTCACACTATTAACTAGATCCACTATGGACTGGACTCTCACATTATTAACTAGATCCACTATGGACTGGACTCTCACACTGTTAACTAGATTCACTATGGACTGGACTCTCACACTATTAACTAGATCCACTATGGACTGGACTCTCACACCATTAACTAGATCCACTATGGACTGGACTCTCACACTATTAACTAGATCCACTATGGACTGGACTCTCACACTATTAACTAGATCCACTATGGACTGGACTCTCACACTATTAACTAGATCCACTATGGACTGGACTCTCACACTGTTAACTAGATCCACTATGGACTGGACTCTCACACTATTAACTAGATCCACTATGGACTGGACTCTCACACTATTAGCAAAATCCACTATGGACTGGACTCTCACACTATTAACTAGATCCACTATGGACTGGACTCTCACACTGTTAACTAGATTCACTATGGACTGAACTCCCACACTATTAACTAGATCCACTATGGACTGGACTCTCACACTGTTAACTAGATTCACTATGAACTGGACTCTCACACTATTAACTAGATTCACTATGGACTGGACTCTCACACTATTAACTAGATCCACTATGGACTGGACTCTCACACTGTTAACTAGATTCACTATGGACTGAACTCCCACACTATTAACTAGATCCACTATGGACTGGACTCTCACACTGTTAACTAGATTCACTATGAACTGGACTCTCACACTATTAACTAGATTCACTATGGACTGGACTCTCATACTATTAACTAGATCCACTATGGACTGGACTCTCACACTATTAGCAAAATCCACTATGGACTGGACTCTCACACTATTAACTAGATCGACTATGGACTGGACTCTCACACTGTTAACTAGATCCACTATGGACTGGACTCTCACACTGTTAACTAGATTCACTATGGACTGGACTCTCACACTATTAACTAGATCCACTATGGACTGGACTCTCACACTATTAACTAGATCCACTATGGACTGGACTCTCACACTGTTAACTAGATTCACTATGGACTGGACTCTCACACCATTAACTAGATCCACTATGGACTGGACTTTCACACTATTAACTAGATTCACTATGGACTGGACTCTCACACTATTAACTAGATCCACTATGGACTGGACTCTCACACCATTAACTAGATCCACTATGGACTGGACTCTCACACTATTAACTAGATCCACTATGGACTGGACTCTCACACTATTAACTAGATCCACTATGGACTGGACTCTCACACTATTAACTAGATCCACTATGGACTGGACTCTCACACTGTTAACTAGATCCACTATGGACTGGACTCTCACACTATTAACTAGATCCACTATGGACTGGACTCTCACACTATTAGCAAAATCCACTATGGACTGGACTCTCACACTATTAACTAGATCCACTATGGACTGGACTCTCACACTGTTAACTAGATTCACTATGGACTGGACTCCCACACTATTAACTAGATCCACTATGGACTGGACTCTCACACTGTTAACTAGATTCACTATGAACTGGACTCTCACACTATTAACTAGATTCACTATGGACTGGACTCTCACACCATTAACTAGATCCACTATGGACTGGACTCTCACACTATTAACTAGATCCACTATGGACTGGACTCTCACACTATTAACTAGATCCACTATGGACTGGACTCTCACACTATTAACTAGTTCCACTATGGACTGGACTCTCACACTATTAACTAGATCCACTATGGACTGGACTCTCACATTATTAACTAGATCCACTATGGACTGGACTCTCACACTGTTAACTAGATTCACTATGGACTGGACTCTCACACTATTAACTAGATCCACTATGGACTGGACTCTCACACTATTAGCAAAATCCACTATGGACTGGACTCTCACACTATTAACTAGATCCACTATGGACTGGACTCTCACACTGTTAACTAGATTCACTATGGACTGGACTCTCACACTATTAGCAAAATCCACTATGGACTGAACTCTCACACTATTAACTAGATCCACTATGGACTGGACTCTCACACTATTAACTAGATCCACTATGGACTGGACTCTCACACTATTAACTAGATTCACTATGGACTGGACTCTCACACTATTATGTTAGATCCACTATGGACTGGACTCTCACACTATTATGTTAGATCCACTATGGACTGGACTCTCACACTATTAACTAGATCCACTATGGACTGGACTCTCACACTATTAACTAGATCCACTATGGACTGGACTCTCACACTATTAACTAGATCCACTCGGCGTCCATTGCGCCGGTCGCCCAGGTGGGGGTCCCCACATCTGCGGTCCCCTCCAAGGTTTCTCATTGTATCTCATTGGGTTTAATTTTTTTCTTGCCCTGATGTGGGATCTGAGCCGAGGATGTTGTTGTGGCTTGAGCAGCCCTTTGAGACACTTGTGATTAAGGGCTATATATAAATAAACGTCGATTGATTGATTGATTGATACATTTTGACCAAAAAAAAAGCATGGAGGCATGCAAATGCAGCTCCTAACTCGATATTATTTGATGCAACAAGATCCAGCAGGAAAGAGATTTACACGGCCCCATTCCCGGGCGGATCTCGCATGAGAGGAAGAGGAGGGGTTAATCATTTTGCAATGCAGTCTGCTGAAAATGAGGGAAAGCTCCACTCTACGTAGCCACTGACGCTGTGGTCAAAGTTGGAATGGCGGCTAAAGTGGACCGCACACTCCCGCAATTCGTCACGTTTCATGTGTCAGGTAAATCAAATGGGGCCTTCTCAACTGTATTTCTTGCCTTGTGTCATTCAAATTCAAATTCTACACTAACTGTTTCCATGTTAGCATGCTACAGTTTTTGACTAGTATTTTAGCTAAGTGTATATGTTTTAACCCAACAATCATGGATTTTGTTTCTTGGCACCATCTTCAAAGTATGCTAACTGTTCCCATGTTACAGTTTTAGATTGGTGTTTTAGCTAGGTGTATATGTTTAAACACAACAATCATGGATTTTGTTACTTAGCACCATCTTGAAAGTATGCTAACTGTTTCCATGTTAGCATGTTACAGTTTTAAACTAGTATTTTTAGCTAAGTGTATATGTTTTAACCCAGCAATCATGGATTTTGTTACTTGGCACCATTTTGAAAGTATGCTAACTGTTCCCATGTTAGCATGTTACAGTTTTTGACTAGTATTTTAGCTAAGTGTATACTTTTTAGCCCAACAATTATGGATTTTGTGACTTGGCACCATCTTGAAAGTATGCTAACTGTTTCCATGTTAGCATGCTACAGTTTTAGACTAGTATTTTAGCTAAGTGTATATGTTTTAACCCAACAATCATGGATTTCGTTACTTGACACCATCTTAAAAGTATGCTAACTGTTCCCATGTTAGAATGCTACAGTTTTAAACTAGTAATTTAGCAAAGTGTATATGTTTTAACCCAACAATCATGGATTTTGTTACTTGGCACCATCTTGAAAGTATGCTAACTGTTCCCATGTTACAGTTTTAGACTAGTATTTTAACTAAGTGTAAATGTTTAAACCCAACAATCATGGATTTTTTTTTACTTGGCACCATCTTGAAAGTATGCTAACTGTTCCCATGTTAGCCTGCTACAGTTTTAGACTCGTATTTTAGCTAATTGTATATGTTTTAACCCAACAATCATGGATTTTGTTACTTGGCACCATCTTGAAAGTATGCTAACTGTTCCCGTGTTACAGTTTTAGCTGTTAAACCCAACAATCATGGATTTTGTTACTTGGCACCATCCTGAAAGTATGCTAACTGTTCCCATGTTAGCCTGCTACAGTTTTAGACTAGTGTTTTAGCTAATTGTATATGTTTTAACCCAACAATCATGGATTTTGTTACTTGGCACCATCTTGAAAGTATGCTAACTTTTTCCATGTTAGCATGCTACAGTTTTTGACTAGTATTTTAGCTAAGTGTATACTTTTTAACCCAACAATTATGGATTTTGTGACTTGGCGCCATCTTGAAAGTATACTAACTGTTCCCATGTTACAGTTTTAGACTAGTATTTTAGCTAGGTGTATATGTTTAAACACAACAATCATGGATTTTGTTACTTGGCACCATCTTGAAAGTTTGCTAACTGTTCCCATGTTAGCATGCTACAGTTTTAAACTAGTAATTTAGCTAAGTGTATATGTTTTAACCCAACAATCATGAATTTTGTTACTTGGCACCATCTTGAAAGTACGCTAACTGTTCCCATGTTACAGTTTTAGACTAGTATTTTAGCTAAGTGTATATGTTTAAACCCAACAATCATGTTTTTTTTTTTACTTGGCACCATCTTGAAAGTATGCTAACTGTTCCCATGTTAGCCTGCTACAGTTTTAGAGTCGTATTTTAGCTAATTGTACATGTTTTAACCCAACAATCATGGATTTTGTTACTTGGCACCACCTTGAAAGTATGCTAACTGTTCCCATATTACAGTTTTAGACTAGTATTTTGGCTAATTGTATATGTTTAAACCCAACAATCATGGATTTTGTTACTTGGCGCCATCTTGAAAGTATGCTAACTGTTCCCATGTTACAGTTTTAGACTAGTATTTTAGCTAGGTGTAAATGTTTAAACACAACAATCATGGATTTTCTTACTTGGCACCATCTTGAAAGTATGCTAACTGTTTCCATGTTAGCATGCTACAGTTTTAGACTAGTATTTTAGCTAAGTGTATATGTTTTAACCCAACAATCATGGGTTTTGTTACTTAGCACCATCTTGAAAGTATGCTAATTGTTCCCATGTTACAGTTTTAGATTAGTGTTTTAGCTAAGTGTATATGTTTAAACACAACAATCATGGATTTTGTTACTTAGCACCATCTTGAAAATATGCTAACTGTTCCCATGTTAGCATGATACAGTTTCAGACTAGTATTTTAGCTAAGTGTATATGTTTAAACCCAACAATCATGGATTTTTTTTTACTTGGCACCATCTTGAAAGTATGCTAACTGTTCCCATGTTAGCCTGCTACAGTTTTAGACTCGTATTTTAGCTAATTGCATATGTTTTAACCCAACAATCATGGATTTTGTTACTTGGCACCATCTTGAAAGCATGCTAACTGTTTCCATGTTAGCATGTTACAGTTTTTGACTAGTATTTTAGCTAAGTGTATACTTTTTAACCCATCAATTATGGATTTTGTGACTTGGCACCATCCTGAAAGTATGCTAACTGTTCCCATGTTAGCATGTTACAGTTTTAAACTAGTGTTTTAGCTAAGTGTATATGTTTTAACCCAACAATCATGGATTTTGTTACTTAGTACCAGCTTGAAAGTATGCTAACTGTTTCCATGTTAGCATGCTACAATTTTAGACTAGTATTTTAGCTAAGTGTATATGTTTTAACCCAACAATCATGGATTTTGTTACTTGGCACCATCTTGAAAGTATGCTAACTGTTCCCATGTTACAGTTTTAGACTAGTATTTTAGCTAATTGTACATGTTTTAACCCAACAATGATGGATTTTGTTACTTGGCACCATCTTGAAAGTATGCTAACTGTTTCCATGTTAGCATGCTACAGTTTTAGACTTGTTTTTTTAGCTAATTGTATATGTTTTAACCCAACAATCATGGCTTTTGTTACTTGGCGCCATCTTGAAAGTATGCTAACTGTTTCCATGCTACAGTTTTAGATTAGTGTTTTAGCTAAGTGTATATGTTTAAACACAACAATCATGGATTTTGTTACTTAGCACCATCTTGAAAATATGCTAACTGTTCCCATGTTAGCATGATACAGTTTCAGACTAGTATTTTAGCTAAGTGTATATGTTTAAACCCAACAATCATGGATTTTTTTACTTGGCACCATCTTGAAAGTATGCTAACTGTTCCCATGTTAGCCTGCTACAGTTTTAGACTAGTATTTTAGCTAAGTGTATATGTTTTAACCCAACAATCATGGATTTTGTTACTTGGCACCATCTTCAAAGTATGCTAACTGTTCCCATGTTACAGTTTTAGATTGGTGTTTTAGCTAGGTGTATATGTTTAAACACAACAATCATGGATTTTGTTACTTAGCACCATCTTGAAAGTAATGATAAATGATAAATGGGTTATACTTGTATAGTGCTTTTCTACCTTCAAGGTACTCAAAGCGCTTTGACAGTATTTCCACCATTCACACACACATTCACAAGTATGCTAACTGTTCCCATGTTACAGTTTTA
Source organism: Nerophis lumbriciformis (assembly GCF_033978685.3). Lineage (NCBI taxonomy): Eukaryota > Metazoa > Chordata > Actinopteri > Syngnathiformes > Syngnathidae > Nerophis > Nerophis lumbriciformis. The sequence goes on from NC_084555.2 coordinate 1,868,994, forward strand.
GAGTAGTATTTTAGCTAATTGTATATGTTTAAACCCAACAATCATAGATTTTGTTACTTGGCACCATCTTGAAAGTATGCTAACTGTTCCCATGTTAGCATGCTACCGTTTTAAACTAGTAATTTGGCTAAGTGTATATGTTTTAACCCAACAATCATGGATTATGTTACTTGGCACCATCTTGAAATTATGCTAACTGTTCCCATGTTACAGTTTTAGACTAGTATTTTAGCGAAGTGTATGTTTAAACCCAACAATCATGGATTTTTTTTTTTACTTGGCACCATCTTGAAAGTATGCTAACTGTTCCCATGTTAGCATGTTACAGTTTTAAACTAGTATTTTTAGCTAAGTGTATATGTTTTAACCCAACAATCATGGATTTTGTTACTTGGCGCCATCTTGAAAGTATGCTAACTGTTCCCATGTTACAGTTTTAGACTAGTATTTTAGCTAATTGTATATGTTTTAACCCAACAATCATGGATTTTGTTACTTGGCGCCATCTTGAAAGAATGCTCACGGTTTCAATGTTAGCATGTTACAGTTTTTGACTAGTATTTTAGCTAAGTGTATACTTTTTAACCCAACAATTATGGATTTTGTGACTTGGCGCCATCTTGAAAGTATGCTAACTGTTCCCATGTTAACATGCTACAGTTTTAAACTAGTATTTTAGCTAATTGTATATGTTTTAACCCAACAATCATAGATTTTGTTACTTGGCACCATCTTGAAAGTATGCTAACTGTTTCCATGTTAGCATGTTATAGTTTTAGACTAATATTTTAGTTAAGTGTACATGTTTTAACCCAACAATCATGGCTTTTGTTACTTGGCGCCACCTTAGCGATGTGTTAACTGGCTCTATGTTAGCGTGTAACGTTAGCATGCAATGTTTTAAGCTAGGCTTTAAACACGACGCTAATGAGCAACCCTGGTGGTTATTTCCTTTTATAGACCATGTAGACGGCTACTATAGAAGACTTTGCAGTTAAATGACACGAGGTGGTAATTGGAATATTTATAAAAATCATACATCGATTTCTGCAGCGTTTTACAAAAGCAAACGCAGCCAAAGTGGACGTTTTGTATGTTTCACATCCACCGGCGGTGATAAAACAACCCGATTCCTCTCAGCCGCTTCCTAATGTTCTCCTAATGGCTGGCCGTGCTCGGAAATGCACCGTCTCACTCAAAGTAAAACAGCTCTCTGCGTTCTGCTTAACGATGCTTGACTCTAATGAAAAGCCCCAAAATGGAACCGAAGAGGAAGACTGACAACTGCGAGCATCTCGGCGAAGAAACGCACGTCCGGTCTTTAAAAAAACGTCTGCAGGACGTAAAAGCCGGCCATTATCTCCATCATTCTCACATTACGATGTAATGACAGCGGGCGGAATCGCCCGGGAATGTTCTCTGCGTTCTCCCGGGAGACCCGATGAACGATACCGCCACCGATATCACTTCCAATGTGATTTCTAAAGCGTGTACGCACTTTTAACTTTTTGCATAAAAAACGACGGAGGAGGAGATGAAACGCAGCCACATGTAATTACCAGAACGTTCCGTCTGCGCCCCCGCCAAAAATAGACTTGATGAAAGTGCGCGCCGTGGATAATTGTTTTGACGGGACCCGAAAATGGGGGGGGGGCGGAGGAAGGAGCGCGGCGACGGCACGGACATTGTCGAGCTGCCACCCGCCGCTGGCTCGCCGCGGTCACTACATCACGCACGTCGGCGTCAATTACACTTAAGCGCCGTCAGACTCGCCGGCTTTGATGGCGCCGCCTTATTTAGCTTACGCCGATGAGGAGGAAGTAGCAAGAAAGGGGGGGGGGCGTAATATAATTGTCTTTGCAAGGTCAGACTTTTTTTTAAATTTCGAGACATTTGCTCATTTTCCAACTAAGGATGATTTGCCCTCAGGGGAGGGGCCACGCTCCTTCCATGGTCTTAGAAAAGAAAAAGACAGGACATAATGTAGCGTGTCATGTAGCCTAGGAATCACACTGCTTACACCATGTACCAAATAAATTAGCTCTGAGGTCGGTAAGCTCAACCAAACGTATTCCTTACATTAGGCGGGTTATTGTCATGTCTGTGTAATCATGTTTTGTCTTAGTCATGTTGTGTTTAGTTATTGGACTTTTTAGTTTCTGGCTTTTCACTCCCTTGTCTTGTTTCCATGATTACCCATTAGTTTCACCTGTTCCACGTTTGGACTCATTGTGCACTCTTGTTTGTCACCATAGCAACCCATTAGTTTTCACCTGTCACGTCACGCACCTGTTTCACGTTTTGAGTCACGCACCTGTTTTCGTTAATCATGTCTGTAGTATTTAAGTTCATTGTTTTTCAGTTTGTCTTTCTGGTGACATCCTCACATTTATGCTCTGTCCATTCCTGACACTTGTTTTTCATGTCCATCCTTCATGCTACTATTTTTGTCCAAGCCAAGTAAGTTTTTGTTTATTAATGCTATAGTCTTTTGGTTTTTTGGTATAGTCTTGTGGTTTCACAGTTTGTTCTCCGCCACTGTGCGCGCTTTTCGTTTGTATTTTTTTTTGATCAATTAAATAAATAATGTACTCACATTCCCGTCTCGCCCGAGCCAACTTTCCGTTGCATCCCGGAAAAGCAAACACCCAGGACCAAGTCATGACAGTTATAAGGCGCACTGTCGCGTTTTGAGAAACAAATTATATTTTAAGTGCGCCTTATAGTCCGGAAAATGCGGTTCACAGCAAATACTGAAGACATTGAAATGGTTGAAAAGCAATATTGTCTTTGCGAAGTCAGACTTTTTTTTAATTTGGAGACATTTGCTCGTTTTCGTTAGGGAGAACAAACTAAGGATGATTTGCTTTAGGAGACCAGCCCTTACAACACGACAATAGCAAACGCCAGATAATGTCTTAAACAACAACAAGAAATGTGTCCCGTGAAAAACCGTCCGACCGAAACTCTAATAACTAAAGTTCCTTGGGTGAATAATAAAAACTCACTACACCGGTATGTTTTAGCCTTCATGGGGAGTTTACTGACAGATATAAGTAAGAACTTTACACTACTTTATATTAGAAATGGCAACAGCGGAGGATGAATGTCCCATAACAAGAAGATAAAGAAAAAGAAGAAGATTATCGACTACGGTGTCGGCACGGACTACAAAAGCGGATGCGCACAATTTTTCTGGATTAATGCAGATCCCAAATACTGATCAGCAGGTACCAGAAGGTAAGAAAAGTTGCTTTTGCATAATATTGCGAAACAAAACGCCAGATAATATGTCTTACCTTATACACACACCATAATAAAACTTCTATGTTTAATGCGCCGACGGTCCTTCAAGCGGTGCAGCTTCATAGCTTACCAAAGTCCTACTAAAACATTTTTGATAGATTTTTGAGCGCCGGGTGTAATGTTCTATATTTTCAATGGAACATATAAAATGTTGGTTTTGTTTACTTGAGTCATATTGCCATCATAGTGCAGCCTACACCTATCTCTTATGTTTGACTGCCATCTACTGGTCACACTTATCATTACACCACATACCAAATAAAATGGCTTCGAGGTCGGTAAGCTCAACCAAACTTATTCCTTACATTAGGCGCACCGGGTTATAAGGTGCACTGTCGAGTTTTGAGAAAAAAATAATATTTTAAGTGCGCCTTATAGTCCGGAAAATGCGGTTCACAGCAAATACTGAAGACATTGAAATGGTTGAAAAGCAATATTGCCTTTGCGAAGTCTGACTTTTTTGAAATCCGAGACATTTGCTCATTTTCGCTAGGGAGAACAAACTAAGAATGATTTGCTTTAGGAGACCAGCCCTTACAACACGACAATAGCAAACGCCAGATAATGTCTTAAACAACAACAAGAAATGTGTCCCGTGAAAAACCGTCCGACCGAAACTCTAATGACTAAAGTTCCTTGGGTGAATAATGTAAACTCACTACACCGGTATGTTTTAACGCTTTCATGGCGAGTTTACTGACAGATATAAGTAAGAACTTTACACTACTTTATATTAGAAATGGCAACAGCGGAGGATGAATGTCCCATAACAAGAAGGTAGAGAAAAATAAGAAGATTATCGACTACGGTGTCGGCACGGACTACAAAGGCGGATGCGCACAATTTTTCAGGATTTATGCAGATCACAAATACTGATCAGCAGGTACCAGAAGGTAAGAAAAGTTGCTTTTGCATAATATTGCGAAACAAAACGCCATATAATATGTCTTACCTTATACACACACCATAATAATACTCCTATGTTTAATGCGCCGACGATCCTTCAAGCGGTGCGGCTTCATAGCTTACCAAAGTCGTACTAAAACATTTTTGATAGATTTTTGAGCGCCGGGTGTAATGTTCTATATTTTCAATGGAACATATACAATTTTGGTTTTGTTTACTTGAGTCATATTGCCATCATAGTGCAGCCTACACCTATCTCTTATGTTTGACTGCCATCTACTGGTCACACTTATCATTACACCACGTACCAAATAAAATGGCTTCGAGGTCGGTAAGCTCAACCAAAATTATTCCTTACATTAGGCGCACCGGGTTATAAGGCGCACTGTCGAGTGTTGAGAAAAAAATAATATTTTAAGTGCGCCTTATAGTCCGGAAAATGCGGTACACAGCAAATACTGAAGACACTGAAATGGTTGAAAAGCAATATTGTCTTTGCGAAGTCAGACTTTTTTTTAAATTTCGAGACATTTGCTCGTTTTCGTTACGGAGAACAAACTAAGGATGATTTGCTTTAGGAGACCAGCCCTTACAACACGACAATAGCCAACGCCAGGTATTGTCTTAAACAACAACAAGAAATGTGTCCCGTGAAAAACCGTCCGACCGAAACTGTAATGACTAAAGTTCCTTGGGTGAATAATGTAAACTCACTACACCGGTATGTTTTAGCGCCTTCATGGGGAGTTTACTGACTGATATAAGTAAGAACTTTACACTACTTTATATTAGAAATGGCAACAGCGGAGGATGAATGTCCCATAACAAGAAGATAGAGAAAAATAAGAAGACTATCGACTACGGCGTCGGCACGGACTACAAAGGCGGATGCGCACAATTTTTCAGGATTTACGCAGATCACAAATACTGATCAGCAGGTACCAGAAGGTAAGAAAAGTTGCCCTTTGCAGAATATTGCGAAACAAAACGCCAGATAATATGTCTTACCTTATACACACACCATAATAATACTCCTATGTTTAATGCGCCGACGATCCTTCAAGTGGTGCGGCTTCATAGCTTACCAAAGTTGTACTAAAACATTTTTGATAGATTTTTGAGTGCCGGGTGTAATGTTATATATTTTCAATGGAACATATAAAATGTTGGTTTTGTTTACTTGAATCATATTGCCATCGTAGTGCAGCCTACACCTATCTCTTATGTTTGACTGCCATCTACTGGTCACATTTATCATTACACCACGTACCAAATAAAATGGCTTCGAGGTGGGTATGCTCAACCAAACTTATTCCTTACATTAGGCGCCTTATAACCCGGAGTGCCTAATGTAAGGAATACGTTTGGTTGAGCTTGCCCACCTCAAAGCCATTTTATTTGGTACATGGTGTAATGATAAGTGTGACCAGTAGATGGCAGTCAAACATAAGCGATAAGTGTAGGCTTATAAGGCGCACTGTCGAGTTTTGAGAAAATGAAAGGATTTTAAGTGCGCCTTATAGTCTGAAAAATACAGTAATTAGAAAATAATTTTAAAAAGGTATAAAGGTCATTTAAAAAAATATTAATATTTGAAAAATTATATAAGATATAATCTAAAACAAATTGTATAGATAAACTGTTGCTTTATTCTTAATATTTTACTTTAAGAAGCTTGTTTTTTTTAGAAGGAGAAATTAATAAGAAGATGGAAAATGGAAAAAGTATTTTTTTTTTTTTAAAGGTAAAAAACACTGTTATGCCTGAAGTTGAGATTTGGAATAAAAAAATAAATTAAAAAAAATTGAATTGTCACTGATATTATACTTTAAGATGCTTGCTTTTTTTCTTTTTAAATGAAGAGAGGGGAAAAAAGATGGAAAATGTAAGAAGAAATGTATAGAAAAAAATAAAAGGTTAAAAATTGTTATCTTATAGTTCAACTCTAAGCATTTGGAATTAAAACAATTAATAAATATCATTAACAAAATAATAATCATAATAATAATAATAATAATAATAATAATAATAATAATAATATTTAAGTTGCATTATCCCTGATATTTTACTTTAAGAAACTTGAGTTTAAAAAAACAGAAGGGAAATAAAGAAATACATGTATAAAGTAATTAAAAAAAAAAAAAAAAGCTTAAAAATCGTTATCCTAAAGTTCAGATCCAAGCAGTTGGAATTTAAAAAAACAATCGTTTTTTGTTGTTGTTTTTTCCCAAAAATAAAACACAGTTTCATTAGTTTACAGTTGATAGTTTATCTAAAGAAGCTTGATCTTTTTTTTTTTTAAAAAGAGGAAAAAAAAGATTGTAAAATGTCAAAAGTATTAAAAAAAAAAGAGTTACAAACTGTTATCCTTAAAGTTCAGATCTATGATCAAGGATGGAAAGGGTAAGGATGGAAAGGATAATGCAGATATTAATTAGACAAAAAATGCACCATAGTAGCAATATAAAATATAACATATGTAATATCTATGTAATGTTTACATACATTATATAATATATACAGATATGTGATATTATTATATTATGACTGAATGAACTGAGTGAGATGCTGGCCAATGACTGCATGAACTGAGTGAGACACAGGCAAATGACTGCATGAACTGAGTGAGATGCCGGCTAATGACTGCGTGAACTGAGTGAGATACTGGTCAACGATTGCATGAACTGAATGAATTAGCAACAAATGACTGCATGAACTGAGTGAGATGCTTGTCAATGACTGCATGAACTGGGTGAGATGTCGGCTAATGACTGCATGAACTGAGTGAGATGCTGGTCAACGACTGCATGAACTGAATGAATTAGCAACAAATGACTGCATGAACTGAGTGAGATGCTTGCCACTGACTGCATGAACTGAGTGAGATAGTGATCAATGACTACATGAACAGCGAGTGAGATGCTGGCCGATGACTGTATGAACTGAGTAACATGCCGGCCAATGATTGCACAAACTGAGTGAGATGCTGGCTAATGATTACATGAACTAAGTAAGATGCGATCCATTGACTGCATTAACTGAATAAGATGTCGGCCAATGACCGCATGAGCTGAGTGAGATGCTGGCCAATGACTGCATGAACTGAGTGAGATGTCGGCTAATAACTGCATGAACTGAGTGAGATGCTGGCCAATGACTGCATGAACTGAGTGAGATGTCGGCTAATAACTGCATGAACTGAGTGAGATACTGGTCAACGATTGCATGAACTGAATGAATTAGCAACAAATGACTGCATGAACTGAGTGAGATGCTTGCCAATAACTGCATGAACTGAGTGAGATAGTGACCAATGACTACATGAACAGCGAGTGAGATGCTGGCCGATGACTGTATGAACTGAGTAACATGCCGGCCAATGATTGCACAAACTGAGTGAGATGCTGGCTAATGATTACATGAACTAAGTAAGATGCGATCCATTGACTGCATTAACTGAATAAGATGTCGGCCAATGACCGCATGAGCTGAGTGAGATGCTGGCCAATAACTGCATGAACTGAGTGAGATAGTGACCAATGACGACATGAACATCGAGTGAGATGCTGGCCGATGACTGTATGACCTGAGTAACATGCCGGCCAATGATTGCACGAACTGAGTGAGATGCTGGCTAACGACTACCTGAACTAAGTAAGATGCCGGCCAATGACTGCATGAACTGAGTGAGATGCTGGCCAATGACTACATGAAATAAGTAAGATGCGAGCCATTGACTGCATTAACTGAATAAGATGTCGGCCAATGACCGCATGAGCTGAGTAAAATGCCGGCTAATGACTGCATGAACTGAGTGAGATAGTGACCAATGACTACATGAACATCGAGTGAGATGCTGGCCGATGACTGTTTGAACTGAGTAACATGCCGGCCAATGACTGCACAAACTGAGTGAGATGCTGGCTAATGATTACATGAACTAAGTAAGATGCGATCCATTGACTGCATTAACTGAATAAGATGTCGGCCAATGACCGCATGAGCTGAGTGAGATGCTGGCCAATGACTGCATGAACTGAGTGAGATGCTGGCCAATGACTGCATGAACTGAGTGAGATGTCGGCTAATAACTGCATGAACTGAGTGAGATACTGGTCAACGACTGCATGAACTGAATGAATTAGCAACAAATGACTGCATTAACTGAGTGAGATGCTTGCCAATAACTGCATGAACTGAGTGAGATAGTGACCAATGACGACATGAACATCGAGTGAGATGCTGGCCGATGACTGTATGAACTGAGTAACATGCCGGCCAATGATTGCACGAACTGAGTGAGATGCTGGCTAACGACTACCTGAACTAAGTAAGATGCCGGCCAATGACTGCATGAACTGAGTGAGATGCTGGCCAATGACTACATGAAATAAGTAAGATGCGAGCCATTGACTGCATTAACTGAATAAGATGTCGGCCAATGACCGCATGAGCTGAGTAAAATGCCGGCTAATGACTGCATGAACTGAGTGAGATAGTGACCAATGACTACATGAACATCGAGTGAGATGCTGGCCGATGACTGTTTGAACTGAGTAACATGCCGGCCAATGACTGCACAAACTGAGTGAGATGCTGGCTAATGATTACATGAACTAAGTAAGATGCCGGCCAATGACTGCATGAATTGAGTAAGATGCCGGTCAATGATTACAAGAACTAAGTAAGAGGCCGGCCAATGACTGCATGAACTGAGTGAGATGCTGGCCAATGACTGCATGAACTGAGTGAGATGTCGACTAATAACTGCATGAACTGAGTGAGATACTGGTCAACGACTGCATGAACTGAATGAATTAGCAACAAATGACTGCATGAACTGAGTGAGATGCTTGCCAATAACTGCATGAACTGAGTGAGATAGTGACCAATGACGACATGAACATCGAGTGAGATGCTGGCCGATGACTGTATGACCTGAGTAACATGCCGGCCAATGATTGCACGAACTGAGTGAGATGCTGGCTAACGACTACCTGAACTAAGTAAGATGCCGGCCAATGACTGCATGAACTGAGTGAGATGCTGGCCAATGACTACATGAAATAAGTAAGATGCGAGCCATTGACTGCATTAACTGAATAAGATGTCGGCCAATGACCGCATGAGCTGAGTAAAATGCCGGCTAATGACTGCATGAACTGAGTGAGATAGTGACCAATGACTACATGAACATCGAGTGAGATGCTGGCCGATGACTGTTTGAACTGAGTAACATGCCGGCCAATGACTGCACAAACTGAGTGAGATGCTGGCTAATGATTACATGAACTAAGTAAGATGCCGGCCAATGACTGCATGAATTGAGTAAGATGCTGGTCAATGATTACAAGAACTAAGTAAGAGGCCGGCCAATGACTGCATGAACTGAGTGAGATGCTGGCCCATGACTGCATGAACTGAGTGAGATGCTGGCCAATGACTACATGAAATAATTAAGATGCGAGCCATTGACTGCATGATCTGAATAAGATGTCGGCCAATGACCGCATGAGCTGAGTAAAATGCCGGCTAATGACTGTATGAGCTGAGTGAGATGCTGGCTAACGACTGCCTGAACTAAGTAAGATGCCGGCCAATGACTGCATGAACTGAGTGAGATGCTGGCCAATGACTACATGAAATAAGTAAGATGCGAGCCATTGACTGCATTAACTGAATAAGATGTCGGCCAATGACCGCATGAGCTGAGTAAAATGCCGGCTAATGACTGCATGAACTGAGTGAAATAGTGACCAATGACTACATGAACAGCGAGTGAGATGCTGGCCGATGACTGTTTGAACTGAGTAACATGCCGGCCAATGACTGCACAAACTGAGTGAGATGCTGGCTAATGATTACATGAACTAAGTAAGATGCCGGCCAATGACTGCATGAATTGATTAAAATGCCGGTCAATGATTACAAGAACTAAGTAAGAGGCCGGCCAATGACTGCATGAACTGAGTGAGATGCTGGCCAATGACTACATGAAATAATTAAGATGCGAGCCATTGACTGCATGATCTGAATAAGATGTCGGCCAATGACCGCATGAGCTGAGTAAAATGCCGGCTAATGACTGTATGAACTGAGTGAGATAGTGACCAATGACTACATGAACATCGAGTGAGATGCTGGCCGATGACTACATGAAATAAGTAAGATGCGAGCCATTGACTGCATTAACTGAATAAGATGTCGGCCAATGACCGCATGAGCTGAGTAACATGCCGGCCAATGACTGCACAAACTGAGTGAGATGCTGGCTAATGATTACATGAACTAAGTAAGATGCCGGCCAATGACTGCATGAATTGAGTAAGATGCCGGTCAATGATTACAAGAACTAAGTAAGAGGCCGGCCAATGACTGCATGAACTGAGTGAGATGCTGGCCAATGACTACATGAAATAATTAAGATGCGAGCCATTGACTGCATGATCTGAATAAGATGTCGGCCAATGACCGCATGAGCTGAGTAAAATGCCGGCTAATGACTGTATGAGCTGAGTGAGATACAGACAAATGACTGCACGAACTGAGTGAGATGCTGGCTAACGACTACCTGAACTAAGTAAGATGCCGGCCAATGACTGCATGAACTGAGTGAGATGCTGGCCAATGACTACATGAAATAAGTAAGATGCGAGCCATTGACTGCATGATCTGAATAAGATGTCGGCCAATGACCGCATGAGCTGAGTAAAATGCCGGCTAATGACTGCATGAACTGAGTGAGATGCTGGCCAATGACTGCATGAACTGAGTGAGATGCCGGCTAATGACTGCATGAGTTGAGTGAGATACAGACAAATGACCGCATGAACTGAGTGAGATGCTTGTAAGTGACTGCATGAACTGAGTCAGATGCTTGCCAATGACTGCATGAACTGGGTGAGATAGTGACCAATGACTTCGTGAATAGCGAGTGAGATGCTAGCCAATGACTGCATGAACTGAGTGAGATAGTGACCAATGACTACATGAACAGAGAGTGAGATGCAGGCCGATGACTACACAAACTGAGTGAGATGCTGGCCAATGACTACGTGAACTAAGTAAGATGCCAGCCAATGACTGCATGAATTGAGTAAGATGCTGGTCAATAAATACATGAACTAAGTAAGACGCTGGCCAATGACTGCATGAACTGAGTGAGATGCTGGCCAATGACTACATGAAATAAGTAAGATGCCAGCCATTGACTGCATGAACTGAATAAGATGTCGGCCATGAGCTGAGTAAAATGCTGGCTAATGACCGCATGAGCTGAGTGAGATACAGACAAATGACTGCATGAACTGAGTGAGATGCTGGCCAATGACTGCGTGAACTGAGTGAGATGCCGGCTAATGACTGCATGAGCTGAGTGAGATACAGACAAATGACTGTATGAACTGAGTGAGATGCTTGTAAGTGACTGCATGAACTGAGTGATATCCTTGCCAATGAGTGCATGAACTGAGTGAGATATTGACCAATGACTCCATAAACAGCGAGTGAGATGCTAGCCAATGACTGCATGAACTGAGTGAGTGAGATATTGACCAATGACTAAATGAACAGAGAGTGAGATGCTGGCCAATGACTACGTGAACTAAGTAATATGCTGGCCATTGACTGGACGAACTGAATAAGATGTCGGCCCATGACTACATGAGCTGAGTAAGATACAGACAAATGACTGCATGAACTGAGTGAGTGAGATATTGACCAATGACTAAATGAACAGAGAGTGAGATGCTGGCCAATGACTACGTGAACTAAGTAAGATGCCAGCCATTGACTACATGAACTGAATAAGATGTCGGCCCATGACTCCATGAGCTGAGTAAGATACAGACAAACGACTGCATGAACTGAGTAAGATGCTTGCCAATGACTGCATGAACTGAGTGAGATGATTGCCAATGACTGCATGAGCAGCCAGTGAGATGCTGGCCTATGACTGTATGAACTGAGTAACATGCCGGCCACGAACTAAGTGAGATGCTGGCTAAATATTACATGAACTAAGAAAGATGCCGGCCAATGACTGCATGAATTGAGCAAAGTTAAAGTTAAAGTTAAAGTACCAATGATTGTCACACACACACTAGGTGTGGCGAGATTATTCTCTGCATTTGACCCATCACCCTTGATCACCCCCTGGGAGGTGAGGGGAGCAGTGGGCACCAGCGGTGGCCGCGCCCGGGAATCATTTTGGTGATTTAACCCCCAATTCCAACCCTTGATGCTGAGTGCCAAGCAGGGAGGTAATGGGTCCCATTTTTATAGTCTTTGGTATGACTCGGCCGGTCAATGATTACATGAACTAAGTAAGACCCTGGCCAATGACTGCATGAACTGAGTGAGATGATTGCCAATGACTGCATGAACTGAGTGAGATGCCGGCTAATGACTGCATGAGTTGAGTGAGATACAGACAAATGACTGTATGAACTGAGTGAGATGCTTGTAAGTGACTGCATGAACTGAGTGATATCATTGCCAATGAGTGCATGAACTGAGTGAGATATTGACCAATGACTCCATAAACAGCGAGTGAGATGCTAGCCAATGACTGCATGAACTGAGTGAGTGAGATATTGACCAATGACTAAATGAACAGAGAGTGAGATGCTGGCCAATGACTACGTGAACTAAGTAAGATGCCGGCCATTGACTGGACGAACTGAATAAGATGTCGGCCCATGACTACATGAGCTGAGTAAGATACAGACAAATGACTGCATGAACTGAGTGAGTGAGATATTGACCAATGACTAAATGAACAGAGAGTGAGATGCTGGCCAATGACTACGTGAACTAAGTAAGATGCCAGCCATTGACTACATGAACTGAATAAGATGTCGGCCCATGACTCCATGAGCTGAGTAAGATACAGACAAACGACTGCATGAACTGAGTAAGATGCTTGCCAATGACTGCATGAACTGAGTGAGATGATTGCCAATGACTGCATGAGCAGCCAGTGAGATGCTGGCCTATGACTGTATGAACTGAGTAACATGCCGGCCACGAACTAAGTGAGATGCTGGCTAAATATTACATGAACTAAGAAAGATGCCGGCCAATGACTGCATGAATTGAGCAAAGTTAAAGTTAAAGTTAAAGTACCAATGATTGTCACACACACACTAGGTGTGGCGAGATTATTCTCTGCATTTGACCCATCACCCTTGATCACCCCCTGGGAGGTGAGGGGAGCAGTGGGCAGCAGCGGTGGCCGCGCCCGGGAATCATTTTGGTGATTTAACCCCCAATTCCAACCCTTGATGCTGAGTGCCAAGCAGGGAGGTAACGGGTCCCATTTTTATAGTCTTTGGTATGACTCGGCCGGTCAATGATTACATGAACTAAGTAAGACCCTGGCCAATGACTGCATGAACCGAGTGAAATGCTGATCAATGATTACATGAACTAAGTAAGATGCCAGCCATTGACTGCATGAACTGAATAAGATGTCGGCCCATGACTACATGAGCTGAGTAAGATGCCGGGCAATGAATGCATGAATTGAGTGAGATGCCGGCTAATGACTGCATGAACAGTGAGTGAGATGCCGACAAATGGATACATTAACAGTGAGAGAGAGATTGGCCAAAGTTTTCACATAGGGAAGACAGCGGGGCCAAAGTCAAATGAATTCAATACCTCCACCTTCCCTGTGCAATGTGAAAGGTGGTCTCTGGTCACTTTATGTTGTCCCTCACAGAGCACAAGAGGAGAGCTGAGGGCCGCTTAGGGTGACATTTGAAGTTTGTCAGCGAGCTGCATGCTTGGACTGTGAGGGTGCAAATGAGTCAGCTGACAGATGGTTGATGCAACAATCTGCATTCAAGTCAGCCACAGCTTAAAGGCTCCCCGTGCTTGCTCACGGCAAACAGGAGATCTCGCCGTGTGTTAACATGCTTTGTGCATTTATTCAACATCAACGCCGGTGTGTCTGGCCATTTGTAACGCCGCCTTGAAGGATTCATGCACACGTGCAAGAGTGTGTCCACGCTTGTTTGCCAGACACACGCTCAGCAACGCCGCCACTGGAATGAGAATAAGTGTGACTTCGCCATGGCAACAGAGGAACGCCGGGCTGAAAGCAGCAGCAGTGGAATTACAGCCCATCACACAGTAGGGGAGATGTGGCGGGAAGCTGCGGAGACGCCAAACGTCCTTAACTTTTTTTTTTACAGAGCTCAGCCTCCATTACCAGCGAGCACCACTCAGTCTGTAGATAATTGTCAACATGAAGCTTGAATCAGGTGCAGACTTCTTTGAAGCGCCATAGCAGCCCCATGGAGACGATCCTCACATCAGCACATAGAAACCACAGTTTCCTATTTCCACACACACATTGGCAACTTTTGACCATATTTGGTCATTTTCTAATAACACACCACACACACACACCTAAACAGAGGTGGGTAGAGTAGCCAGAAATTGTACTCAAGTAAGAGTACTGTTACTTTAGAGATGTATTACTCAAGTAAAAGTAAGGAGTAGTCACCCAAATATTTACTTGAGTAAAAGTAAAATGTATGTTGTGAAAAAACTACTCAAGTACTGAGTAACTGATGAGTAACTTGTTTGTTTAAAGGGGAACATTATCACCAGACCTATGTAAGCGTCAATATATACCTTGATGTTGCAGAAAAAAGACCATATATTTTTTTAACCGATTTCCGAACTCTAAATGGGTGAATTTTGGCGAATTAAACGCCTTTCTATTATTCGTTGACGTCACATCAGGAAGCAATCCGCCATTTTCTCAAACACATTACAAACACCTAGTCAAATCAGCTCTGTTATTTTCCGTTTTTTCGACTGTTTTCCGTACCTTGGAGACATCATGCCTCGTCGGTGTGTTGTCGGAGGGTGTAACAACACCAACAGGGACGGATTCAAGTTGCACCAGTGGCCCAAAGATGCGAAAGTGGCAAGAAATTGGACGTTTGTTCCGCACACTTTACCGACGAAAGCTACAAGAATGTGTGGATATCCTGCGACACTCAAAGCAGATGCATTTCCAACGATAAAGTCAAAGAAATCTGCCGCCAGACCCCCATTGAATCTGCCGGAGTGTGTGAGCAATTCAGGGACAAAGGGCGGCAGTTTGTTCCCGCAGACGAGCGAGCTAAACCACCTGGATGTCTTGGCTCACACCGTCCCTTATGCCACCGAAGATGATCAAGAGAAGAATATCGACCCTAGCTTCCCTGGCCTGCTGACATGAGGGTATGTCTACAGAATATATTAATTGATGAAAATCGGGCTGTCTGCACTCTCAAAGTGCATGTTGTTGCCAAATGTATTTCATATGCTGTAAACCTAGTTCATAGTTGTTAGTTTCCTTTAATGCCAAACAAACACATACCAATCGTTGGTTAGAAGGCGATCGCCGAATTCGTCCTCGCTTTTTCCCGTGTCGCTGGCTGTCGTGTCGTTTTCGTCGGTTTCGCTTGCATACGGTTCAAACCGATATGGCTCAATAGCTTCAGTTTCTTCTTCAATTTCGTTTTCGCTACCTGCCTCCACACTACAACCATCCGTTTCAATACATGCGTAATCTGTTGAATCGCTTAAGCCGCTGAAATCCGAGTCTGAATCCGAGCTAATGTCGCTATACCTTGCTGTTCTATGCGCCATGTTTGTTTGTGTTGGCATCACTATGTGACGTCACAGGAAAATGGACGGGTGTATATAACGATGGTTAAAATCAGGCACTTTGAAGCTTTTTTAGGGATATTGCGTGATGGGTAAAATTTTGAAAAAAACTTCGAAAAATAAAATAAGCCACTGGGAACTGATTTTTAAAGGTTTTAACCCTTCTGAAATTGTGATAATGTTCCCCTTTAATGATTACGGCAACAAATAATGCACAAAAACATAAAAATATCAATGAGCAAATTCAGAGCCAGGAATATCTCTTAAGCAACTAAAACAATAATATATATTAAATAATAATACATTAACATATAAAAAATTAAAGGCCTACTGAAATGCGATTTTCTTATTCAAACGGGGATAGCAGGTCCATTCTATGTGTCATACCTGATCATTTTGCGATATTGCCATATTTTTGCTGAAATGATTTAGTAGAGAACATTGAGGATAAAGTTCGCAATTTTTGGTCGCTGATAAAAAAGCCTTGCCTGTACCGGAAGTAGCAGACGAGTAGCGTGACGTCACAGGTTGTGGAGCTCCTCACATCTGCACATTGTTTACAATCATGGCCACCAGCAGCGAGAGAGATTCGGACCGAGAAAGCGACAATTTCCCCATTAATTTGAGCGAGGATGAAAGATTCGTGGATGAGGAAAGTGAGAGTGAAGGACTAGAGGGCAGTGGGAGCGATTCAGATAGGGAAGATTCTGTGAGAGGCGGGTTGGACCTGATATTCAGCTGGGAATGACTAAAACAGTAAATAAACACAAGACATATATATACTCTATTAGCCACAACACAACCAGGCTTATATTTAATATGCCACAAATTAATCCCGCATAACAAACACCTCCCCCCTCCCGTCCATATAACCCGCCAATACAACTCAAACACCTGCACAACACACTCAATCCCACAGCCCAAAGTACCTTTCACCTCCCCAAAGTTCATACAGCATATATATTTCCCCAAAGAACCCCAAAGTTACGTACGTGACATACACATAGCGGCACGCACGTACGGGCAAGCGATTAAATGTTTGGAAGCCGCAGCTGCATGCATACTCACGGTACCGCATCTGCGCATCCAACTCAAAGTCCTCCTGGTAAGAGTCTCTGTTGTCACAGTTCTCCACAGGCCAATGGTAAAGCTTGGCTGTCATCTTCCGGGAATGTAAACAATGAAACACCGGCTGTGTTATCCGGCACAACAGTCAGGAGGTGCATTCTACGGCGGGGGTGCGTTATCCGACACAACACCTGCCGCAATACACCGCTTCCCACCTACAGCTTTCTTCTTTGCTGTCTCCATTGTTCATTGAACAAATTGCAAAAGATTCACCAACACAGATGTCCAGAATACTGTGGAGTTTTGCGATGAAAACAGACGACTTAATAGCTGGCCACCATGCTGTCCCAAAATGTCCTCTACAATCCGTGACGTCACGCGCAGGCGTCATCATACCGAGACGTTTTCAGCAGGATATTTTGCGCAAAATTTAAAATTGCACTTTAGTAAGCTAACCCGGCCGTATTGGCATGTGTTGCAATGTTAAGATTTCATCATTGATATATAAACTATCAGACTGCGTGGTCGGTAGTAGTGGGTTTCAGTAGGCCTTTAAGGCAAATTGAGCCACAATAACTTTATTATTATTATTATTATTAGCCTTTATTTAACCAGGTAAAATCCCATTGAGATCAAATATCTCTTTTCCAAGGGAGACCTGGCCAAGAGGGCAGCAGCAAGGTTACATTAAAAAACAGTAAACAAATACATAAAACATCACATTAAACAACATTAAAACTTGCTCACATGACACATGTGCATACAGACAAGGTAGTCCTTTCACAGAAGCTTTAAACTCATTCTACGTAACTAGGGTTTGAAGTTTAATGTTCGATTGTAGGTTATTCCAAGTTTTTGGTGCTGAAAACCTAAATGCTTTCTTGCCCATTTCAGTTCTTACTTTGGGGACGACAAATTGCAGAACATTCATTGAACGAAGATTGTGACTTCCTTGTTTCTTTGTTAAAAGACAGGACAGATAAGATGGAGTGATACCCATCAGCACCATAGGCTCAGTAGGCAGAGATTACAAAGGAAAATAACAAGTTAGCCTTTACGCAAACCATAAACTGATAGGTGTGGGCTGCACCTGAGAACACACTGTGCACTTCTGATTGGTGTTTGTATGCATGCGTGAGTGTGTGTGCGTGTGTGTGTGTGTCTCTGTCTGTCTATGAGGCTGCGGTGCGTTAATAAATGTCCCCACACGATGTACATTTGACAGTGATTCATAGCAGGGAAGCTAACATCAGCCTACGGTGACAGCCAAAATATCTACTAACGTTACTTACCGCGATGTGCTTCCTCAAATTGACGTTGAGTTCATGTAAGCTTAAGCTTGTTGTTGTTTTGGTGAAACGGAGTCAAACGTCACCAGTGACTGTATTTGATTGGTGAAACGCAGGCATGCGATAGATCCTACTTTGAAGGTCTGTCTGACAAACCAAAACAAACAAAGCGTGCATTAACAGATCGATAAAAATCAGTAGCAAGTAGCGAGCTGAATGTAGATAAATGGAGCGGAGTAAAAGTAGCGTTTCTTCTCTATAAATATACTCAAGTAAAAGTAAAAGTATGTTGCATTAAAACTACTCTTAGAAGTACAATTTATCGCAAAAGTTACTCAAGTAGATGTAACGGAGTAAATGTAGTGCGTTACTACCCACCTCTGCACCTAATCAATCACAGATAATCACTTGACAGAAAAGATAATCATAATACTGTATGATTCAAGTAATGAAATGTTGAAGTACTAAAAATTGAACATTTGGTCAGCATCTCACTCCTTGTTAACGCAAACATTGGCTGAGGTTTCACTTCCTGTTCATAAAGTCTTTGGTTCTCATCTTAAACACTGTTCATGCAGTCATTAGCCCTTATCCTAATATGCTCATGGAGTCATTGGCCCTCGAGTTTATCACTTTCCATATAGCCATTGGCCCTCATCTTAATATGCTGATGCAGTCATTGTCCCTTATCTTAATCACTGTTCATTGAGTCATTGGTTCTCAATTTAATCATTGTTCATGCAGTCATCGGTCCTCAATTTAATCATTGTTCATGCAGTCATCGGTCCTCAATTTAATCATTGTTCATGCAGTCATCGGTCCTCATTTTAATATGTGCATGCAGTTATTGACCATCATACTAACAGGTTCATGCAGGGATTGGCCCTCATCTTAATCCCTGTTCATGCAGTCATTGGCCCTCATCTTAATTTGTTTATGCAGTCATTGACCCTCATCTTAATCCCTGTTCATGCAGTCATTGGCCCTCATCTTAATCGCTGTTCATGCAGTCATTGGCCCTCATCTTAATAGGTTTATGCAGTGTTGGCCCTCATCTTAATTTGTTCATGCAGTCATTGGCCCTCATTCTAATATGTTCAAGCAGTAATTAACCCTCATCTTGATCATTGTTCAAGCAGTCATTGGCCCTCATCTTAATCACTGTTCATACAGTCATTGGCCCTCATCTTAATATATTCATGTCGTCATTGGCCCTCATCCTAATCACTGTTCACGCCATTATTGGCCCTCATCCTAATATGTTCATGCAGTCATTGACCCTCATCTTGATCACTGTTCAAGCAGTCATTGGCCCTCATCTTAATATATTCATGCAGTCATCTGCCCTTATATTAATCGATGTTCATGCAGTTATTGGCCCTCATCCTGATATGTTCATGCAATCATTGGCCGTAATCTTCAAATGTTCATGCAGTCATTGGTCCTCATCTTAACCAAGGTTCATGCAGTCATTGGCCCTTATCAATATATTCATGCCGTCATTGGCCCTCATCTTAATCACTGTTCATGCAGTCATCGGCCCTCATCCTAATATGTTCATGCAGTCATTGACCCTCATCTTGATCACTGTTCAAGCAGTCATTGCCCCGTATGTTAATATAGTCATGCAGTCATCTGCCTTTATATGAATCAATGTTCATGCAGTTATTGGCCCTCATCCTAATATGTTCATGCAGTCATTGGCCCTCATCTTCAAATGTTCATGCAGTCATTGGTCCTCATCTTTACCAAGGTTCATGCAGTCATTGGCCCTCATCCTAACAGGTTTGTGCAGTCATTGACCTTCATCGTAATATGTTCATGCAGTTTTGGCCCTCATCTTAATATGTTCATGCAGTCATTGGCCCTCATCCTGATATGTTCAATCAGTCATTGACCCTCATCTTGATCATTGTTCAATCAGTCATTGACCCTCATCTTGATCATTGTTCAAGCAGTCATTGGCCCTCATCTTAATCACTGTTCATGCAGTCATTGGTCCCTTCTTAATATATTCATGCAGTCATTGACCCTCAACTTGATCACTGTTAAAGCAGTCATTGGCCCGTACCTTAATATATTCATGCAGCCATCTGCTCTTATATCAATCGATGTTCATGCAGTTATTGGCCCTCATCTTAATAGATTCATGCAGTCATTGACCTTCATCGTAATATGTTCATGCAGTTTTGGCCCTCATCTTAATATGTTCATGCAGTCATTGGCCCTCATCCTGATATGTTCAATCAGTCATTGACCCTCATCTTGAACATTGTTCAATCAGTCATTGACCCTCATCTTGATCATTGTTCAAGCAGTCATTGGCCCTCATCTTAATCACTGTTCATGCAGTCATTGGTCCCTTCTTAATATATTCATGCAGTCATTGACCCTCAACTTGATCACTGTTCAAGCAGTCATTGGCCCGTATCTTAATATATTAATGCAGTCATCTGCCCTTATATTAATTGATGTTCATGCAGTTATTGGCCCTCATCCTGATATGTTCAATCAGTCATTGACCCTCATCTTGATCATTGTTCAATCAGTCATTGACCCTCATCTTGATCATTGTTCAATCAGTCATTGACCCTCATCTTGATCATTGTTCATGCAGTCATTGACCTTCATCGTAATATGTTCATGCAGTTTTGGCTCTCATCTTAATATGTTCATGCAGTCATTGGCCCTCATCCTGATATGTTCAATCAGTCATTGACCCTCATCTTGATCATTGTTCAATCAGTCATTGACCCTCATCTTGATCATTGTTCAAGCAGTCATTGGCCCTCATCTTAATCACTGTTCATGCAGTCATTGGTCCCTTCTTAATATATTCATGCAGTCATTGACCCTCAACTTGATCATTGTTCAAGCAGTCATTGGCCCTCATCTTAATCACTGTTCATGCAGTCATTGGTCCCTTCTTAATATATTCATGCAGTCATTGACCCTCAACTTGATCACTGTTAAAGCAGTCATTGGCCCGTACCTTAATATATTCATGCAGCCATCTGCTCTTATATCAATCGATGTTCATGCAGTTATTGGCCCTCATCTTAATAGATTCATGCAGTCATTGACCTTCATCGTAATATGTTCATGCAGTTTTGGCCCTCATCTTAATATGTTCATGCAGTCATTGGCCCTCATCCTGATATGTTCAATCAGTCATTGACCCTCATCTTGAACATTGTTCAATCAGTCATTGACCCTCATCTTGATCATTGTTCAAGCAGTCATTGGCCCTCATCTTAATCACTGTTCATGCAGTCATTGGTCCCTTCTTAATATATTCATGCAGTCATTGACCCTCAACTTGATCACTGTTCAAGCAGTCATTGGCCCGTATCTTAATATATTAATGCAGTCATCTGCCCTTATATTAATTGATGTTCATGCAGTTATTGGCCCTCATCCTAATATGTTCATGCAGTCATTGGCCCTCATCTTAATATATTCATGCAGTCATTGGCCCTCATCCTAATCACTGTTCAGGCAGTTATTGGCCCTCACCTTACTATGTCCATGCAGTCTTCTGCCCTAATCACTGTCTGTGCAGCTATTGGTCCTTTATCTTAATATGCTCATTGACCTTCATCCTAATAAGTTCATGCAGTCATTGGCCCTCATCTTAAAAACTTTATGTAGTCATTGGCCCTTATGTTGATATGTTCATGCAGTCAGCATCTGGTCATTCCTATTTTTATCGACAGCCTTTCTCATACATGCCGCCATTCATGTCCAGCGGGTGCTGCTACATTGGTGTTTGCTAATAAATAGCTAATGCTTGTATGCTGGCTGAAATAGGCGCTGTTAAAACCAACAGTTGACGGATGGAAGCGCGCCACGGGGCGGTATTTAGCCCAAATAGGATGCTGTGTAAATGGCGGCTGGCTCAGTGGCTCGGCGACAAATATTAGCTCCCTTCCCCCTACAGCTGCCACATTACCTAAATAATTCCTGTTGACCTCCAGACGCTGACAGCTTCTGTGCTCGTGTGAACGCACACACAGTGTGCACAAACAGTACCGTAGTATTTTGGGAAGCTGTAATAACCAAGTCACATTGAATGCATCAGCCAGAACAAAACGAGGGAGCAACAACAAAGAAGGAGAACAAGGCTCTTTTCCTTGGCTTGTAGCAAACTTTATCTAAGAGGAGACATAAGGAGCGTTGCAGCAAAGTGAACCAACACATTTTTTTTAATGTTGCCTTTGTAGTTTATCTGGCAACATCATAAGGGTTAAACTGTGTTTATGCGTAAAAGTCACATGTAGGAGTAATCCCACTTCTATCACCAACAAAGTTACAATTTCTCTTTTGCTCCATTTGTCATTATGGTTGGTGTGTCTTTTCAGACACACCAACTACTGATGTATCTATTCATTTTTAATAATGACTTATTTCATTAATTGAACAGTGTATTTGATTTTATTGTTAGCAAAGTTTTAACACAATGTGTGGAATGTTTTGCTGAAAAAACACAATATTAATGTTGTTTTTGGGAAAATCTAAAATATTTTTCCTCAAAGAAACATAATTAATTTAGCATTTAAATTAGAAACACAAACTTAAAAAAATGTTTTTGTGCTAAGAATAAGAAAACTGTGATTTTAAACAAGGTCAATATAGTTAACGAAGATAAATTAACGAGTATTCTTTAAAATATATATATATATATATATATATATATATATATATATATATATATATATATATATATATTCAAATATATATATATATATGTATTTATTATTATTTTTTTCAAATAATAAAATATTTTATTTTAATTTTCAATAATTAATTTAGTTTTCAAACAAGGCTAAATTGTAACACAAAATATATATATAAAATATACATATAGTATATTGACTGCCCTAATATACATACATATATATATATACACACACACATATATATATATATATATATATATATATATATATATATATATATATATATATATATATATATATACACACACACACACATATATATATATATATATATATATATATATATATATATATATATATATATATATATATATATATATATATATGTACAGTATATCTAGTGAAGTGAAGTGTATTATATTTATATAGCGCTTTTCTCTAGTGACTCAAAGCGCTTTTACATAGTGAAACCCAATATCTAAGTTACATTTAAACCAGTGTGGGTGGCACTGGGAGAAGGTGGGTAAAGTGTCTTGCCCAAGGACACAACGGCAGTGACTAGGATGGCGGAAGCGGGGATCGAACCTGGAACCCTCAAGTTGCTGGCACGGCCACTCTACCAACCAAGCTATACCGCCCCAGTGTATATTAGGGCAGTCAAGTGCTTTTTTTTTGTTTTCAAACAAGGCTAAATTGTAAGACAAGATATATATATATATATATATATATATATATATATATATATATATATATATATATATATATATATATATATATATATATATATATATATATATATATATATGTCTTAATAAGGTTATCCAAAAAATAGTGCTCGATACCGTAGTAGAGCGCAATATATGTATGTGTGGGGAAAAAAAAAATCACAAGACTATTTCATCTCTACAGGCCTGTTTCATGAGGGGGGGTACCCTCAATCTCCTGACGATTGAGGGTACCCCCCCTCATGAAACAGGCCTGTAGAGATGAAATAGTCTTGTGATTTTTTTTCCCCACACATAAATATATATATATATATACTGTACAGACGCTTGTGGAAATCACACATGAATACCTTAAGAGAAAGCGATTGCAGCTATTTGGGATACAACACTTCTCAGACGGCAAGAGAACTTTCCAATGTCCAGGTCAGCTGTGATTCTACTTACCAAAAAAATGTGTCCATTTGTCAAAGGAGAGACAACGAGAATGCGGGCTCCCGTGGATGTGATAGAAAAGGTAGCGCGTGATTTGTATTACCTGGTCGTCGAGGGAAGACTACGGAAAACGGCAAATGCTTTTAGACTGGCAAAGCAGACTATCAGTTATTGTCCGCCATGTATGTCGTGGACTCAACGTCTAGGTCCAGAGTATATAAAGTCACCAAAAACAAATGGACAATGAAGGTGAAGGCAAAAGAGTGAGGAGTGTCCTGACCAGATATCTAGATCCCTAGATTGATTGATGTTAAATGTTTTTTATCACATTGTTTACGTGTCTAATAAAGATTTGATTAATGTATGATGTCTCAGGTGTGATTCACTACAATAGGGCCCCACAGCACACTGGATTCCAGTTAATTGAAATACCACAACACTGGAATAGTTCCAGTAGAGTTTAAACATGCAGTGGTACGACCTCTACTTAAAAAACCCAGCCTCGACCCCTCTCTCCTCTCTAACTTCAGACCTATCTCTAATCTTCCATACATTTCCAAAATATTAGAGAAGGTTGTCTACAGTCAGTTGCTGCCCTTCTTAGAGGATAATGGTATCACTGAGCTGTTCCAGTCCGGTTTTAAAGCCCTCCACAGCACAGAGTCAGCGCTTCTAAAAGTTTTTAACGATATCCTGCTGTCCACTGATTCTGGTAAATATGTTGTCCTGGTGCTTTTAGATCTGTCTGCTGCGTTCCACACCGTCGACCACGCCACCTTAATCACTCGTCTTGAGAACTGTGTGGGCATTAAGGGCGCCGCCCTCAACTGGTTCCGGTCGTACCTAACCGACAGGAGTTTCTGTGTAAAAGTAGACAGTTTTATGTCGTCCACAGCTCCTTTACCACATGGGGTCCCCCAGGGCTCAATCCTTGCCCCAATTTTATTTGCGCTTTACCTTCTCCCCCTTGGTTCCATTTTTAGGAAGTACAGTATTGCATTTCATTTTTATGCCGATGATTGCCAGATTTATTTTCCCATGGCACAAAATAACACGGTTCAACGTCTTATTGACTGCCTGCACGACATCAAAGTCTGGCTTTCAGCTAACTTCCTGAGCCTAAATGAAGACAAAACAGAAGTTATGTTGTTCGGTCCAAGTCGCTCTCCCTCCCCCAACGTTGACCTCGGCACTCTGACCCCGTATCTCAGCGACTCTGTCACAAACCTGGGGGTAAAGTTTGACTCAGATTTTAAATTCGAAAAACAAATCAGCAGCGTCGTTCAAAAAAGCTTTTATCAATTACGCCAAATAGCGAAAGTGAAACCGCTTCTATCAAGACATGATCTTGAGAAATTAATCCACGCTTTTATCTCGACTCGTCTTGACTACTGCAATGCCCTGTATGTTGGCATTAGCCAGGCCTCCCTCGCCCGCCTGCAGCTCGTGCAGAACTCTGCTGCTCGTCTGCTAACACAGACCCGCAGACGTGAGCACATCACCCCTATTTTAGCGTCCCTTCACTGGCTCCCTGTGCGTTACCGAATACATTTTAAACTCCTTTTATTTGTTTTTAAATGTCTAAACAACCTCGCGCCAACCTATCTCTCCGACCTCCTTCAGCCTTACTGCCCCACCCGATCCTTAAGATCAGCCGATCAGCTGCTGTTGACGGTCCCTGACACAAGGCTGAAGCTTAGAGGTGACAGAGCTTTCGCCGTTGCTGCTCCCAAGCTCTGGAACGACCTACCCCTGAGTGTTAGACAAGCCTCCTCTCTTCCTGTTTTTAAATCTCTCTTAAAAACATACTTTTATTCCATGGCTTTTAACACTGAGTGATATCCATCCTGCAATGGCGCCCCATAATACACCTGCTGTGATCCTGTTTTTATGTTTTTATGTTTTTATTAATTCTATTTTAATTATTTATTTTTTATCGTGTTCTGTTTGTGTTGTGTTGTGTTTGCTCGGTACTCGTTTTATCTTTTAACCTGCTCATTGTACAGCACTTTGGCTACCCCTGTGGTAAATTTTAAATGTGCTCTATAAATAAAGATGATTTGATTTGATTGTTCTGATAAGTTACATTTAAGAACTTGCACACAAAGCAACACTGGAGGTGACTATGACGTGCGCATTTTCCGCGCATGCGTATTAGGTCGGGTTGCGCCGGCGGACGGAGGGGTGGAGGGGGTCTTAAACGACCATTGTGTGTGTGTGTGTGGACACGGATAAGGTTAGGTGTGATTTATCCTGGATAACCTTATCTTAACCTTAGTGTAAAAGAGGCCTAAAATGGTCATACAGTTGCTTGGGCATGCATATGACAGCTTCATTTTTGTATGGGAAAAATGTTAAAAAAATAAAAATAGAAATAAAAAAAATCCCTGGTCGTCCATTCTAGAAAAGATATACATAACTATGTGAAAGGGACTTTTATGGAAGTGCACAGTGAGTGGAGGAAATAGAATCCCTATTATAGTCCATTACAGGAAGAGATACATGCTATCAGTTGAGCAATCTGACCCTAGACACACACACACACACACACACACACACACACACACACACACACACACACACACACACACACACACACACACACACACACACACACACACACACACACACACACACACACACACACAACTGAGAGGAAGTGGTGCTGAATGGGGAAATGTGATGAGAATCAGGGCATTGCAATAAAAAAAGAAAAAAGAAAAGCGGTCACTCAAAGGCGAGTAGGACGAGGACAGAGGGAGAGAGGCTAGTGTGGAGGACAGGAAGGTCGAGGAGGCCGTGGAGCGGCCAGATGGAGACATGGCTGGAGGGACGGGAGGAGAAAGAGACGGGACGAATAATGGCGCCCATGTGAAGCTCGCTGAAGGTCAGACCGTCTTACTGAGCAAATGAGGACGGAGAATTAAGCACAATCTTCAAACGTAATCCCATCAAGAATCCATTTTTAATTAAACGTCTATTCCTACTTTCTCAGGCATTCCCCGCTAACCCCCCCACTCATTGCCGACTGTCTTTTTCCCACACAACACAACTCAATGGCTGGCCTGACTCTCACTGCACAGCCTTGGGGGTAAACAGCAGCCACTTGTAACCCACTCACATCTCCAAACGAGACCGGCAATCATAGAAAAAAGGTCCTTTTGATAGGGGGACGCTCCTTCAAAGTAAAACTGTATCAAGGAATCTGTTCCAACAAAGATGAATGGACTCTTATGAAGTCTGACAGACTAGACTGGAGTACAATGGTACAACTGGACCGCAGTGACACAACTGGACTACGATGGTAAGACTGGACAACTACGATAAAACTGGACTAGAATAAAAAGTGGACTACAATGATAAGACTGGACTACAATGATAAAATCGGACTACAATAATAAGACTGGACTGCAATGACAAAATTGGACAACAACAATGAGATTGAACTACTATGATAAGACTAGACAAGCATAATACAAATTAGACTACAATAATAAGACTGGACTACAATGATAAGACTGGACTACAATAATAAGTGTGGACTAGAATAATACGATTTGACTACAATTAAAAGACTAGATGACAATAATAAAAAGTGGACTGCAATTATGGGACTGGACTACAATAAAAACAGTGGACTGCAATGATAACACAAGACCACATTGATAAGACTGTACTGCAATGATACAACTGGAAACTGGACTACAATGACAAGATTGGACCACAATAACAAGACTGGACTACAATAATAAGACTGGACTACAATAATAACAGTGGACTACAATGATAAGACAATACCACATTGATAAGACTGTACTGCAATGATACAACTGTAAAATTGACTATAATGACAAGATTGGCCCACAATGACAAGACTGGACTACAATGATAAGACTGGACTGCAATGATAAAACTGGACCACAATGATAAGACTGGACCACAATGATAAGACTGGACTACAATGATACAACTGGACTACAATAATTAGTTTGGACTACAATGATAAGACAGAGCTACAATTATAAGACTGGACAACAATAATAACACTGCACTACAATGATACGACCGCATTGATAAGACTGTACTGCAATGATAAAACTGGGAACTGGACTATAATGACAAGATTGGACCACAATGACAAGATTGGACTACAATAATAAGACTGGACTACAATGATAAGACTGGACTACAATGATCAAACTGGACTACAATGATAAGACTGGGCCACAATGATAAAACTGGACCACAAGGATAAGACTGGACCACAATGACAAGACTGGACTCCAATGATTAGACTGGACTACAATTATAAAACTGGACTACAATAATAACAGTGGACTACAATGATAAGCCAATACCACATTGATAAGACTGTACTGCAATGATAAAACTGGAAACTGGACTATAATGACAAGATTGGCCCACAATTACA
>NC_084555.2:1902500-1955000 GCF_033978685.3 Nerophis lumbriciformis
AGGCTAAAACATTGCTGTGCAGCAAAATGAATACCATGAACTTGTACAACACGTAATGTAATATCAAAAGCATATATCAAATATCACAGAATACATTGCCAAACATCTTTGACAATCAAAGCATGATGCTAAAAATCCACTTTTTGTGTTATTCATGCTTGAAACGGGTATCTAAACATGGAAGCGTAGCTCCTCCTCTGAATGCAAGTGCTCCTAAAGCAGGAATACAAATTCTCTATTTCAACAAAATCTGGCAAAACATACATTTTTTTACTGTCCTTAAAAGCCTGTTTGTCCATTTTGTTTAGAGTTGTCTAAAAAAGCATAATGTTTAAAACCCATTTTATTAAATTAATTGTCCATTCATGGTGTTTAAACTTGAAACAAAATCTGTCAAGGGTACACGTATTAATTATGAAAAATTATATCTATCTACAATCAATTTTGAGTTAACTATGAACAATGTAATTGACAGCTCTGTACGTACATGTATATGTATATTCATACATATTTACATACATACATACATACATATATACATACATACATATATACATACATACATACATATATACATACATACATACATATATACATACACACATACACATATATATATATATATACATACATATATACATACATACATACATATACGTTTGTATATATACATACATACATACATACATATATCAATCCACTTTATTTATATAGCACATTTAAACAACAAAATGTTTCCAAAGTGCTGCACAACAATATTAAAAACAATATTCAAATATTATCCTTAGCTCCACCAATGACTGAATAAAAACAAAAAATAAATACATATAAAACCAATATAAAAACAATATAAAATAAATATGATTAAAAACTATTTTAAAGGGTAAAACCAATTAATATAGTAAATAGAAATCAAAATTTTAATAACACAGAGGACAGGAGAGGACCACACAACTCACGTAGTGTTAAATAAACTATTTATATGTATGTATATATATATATATATATATATATATATATATATATATATATATATATATATATATATATATATATATATATATATATATATATATATATATATATATACATATATATATAACTTTACCTGTATTTTTTACAATAAAATATTGTACTGTAACCATTATTTATTCTAGATATTTAAATTTTAATGACGTTATATATATTTTAATATTGTTGTTAAGAAATGCACATTTTTCTTAAATTTTCAAGCCAACCGGTTGTCTTTTTAAAAGTAACGTATTTTTAGCTGCGACCCCACAAGGGACAAGCGGTAGAAAATGGATGGATGGATGGATAGTTTGTTCTATTTTCTCCACCCAGCAGTAAAATCAAAGACAGCTTGGTTATCCCTCTACTTCCTGCGTGTCCCCCAGTGCTTACTGTATCACTTACTGTATCACTTTACACTTACTGCGACTGATAATAAGATAAAAGCATGTAGCTGAAGCAATTTCAAATTGCGGCTGAATGCCCCAATGCTAAAACTGAAATACAGAATGTAGAAATGTTTTGCATGTAAAACTACTTAATTTGAATGTTCTGTGAAGGAAAAAATGGATGAAGAGCAAAAACTTAGTGAGCAGAGGTACATTTGTCAGTCAGTCAGTCAGTCAGTTTCAGTTTGTTTTTTAACTTACATAAAATACGAAACTACGAAAACGGTCGCCACCGCTCATTAATGCATTGTAAATTTCTGAACTAAATCAATGTTTTTTTTTAAATTACAACCAAAATTATTACCAAATTGTGTAGAACATTAATTTGCAAACAAGCTTTTAGAGGAAAAGAGGAAACAGTTATGGTTTTTAACCACAACTGTCAAGGCGCATGCGAAATCCCAGCATAAAGACCAGCGGACCCGAAGATCCAGTGCCAGAACGTAGTTCACTCTCCATAATAAGCATCCCATCTCTGGCTCCCCTTTGCGTACTTGCTCTCTCTGTGCTTCCCTTAAGTCCTCTATGTTCCCCGCAGTGTTCCCTCTATTTCCCGGGATCGAGCTGTGTGCCTTGACTTCCCACTGGATTCTGGACTGCCCCCCTCGATCCTCGACCCCCTGCTTGGACACGGACCCCCAGCCCCCGACCTCTCGCTTGCCCACGGACTGCCTCCTCGCTTTGCCCCTTTGGTCTGACGAAGGATTCATCCAACACGCACTTACAACAACCCCTGGTAACATTTACCTTGTTAATTCTACACATCGTCTTGCACCATTCACCTCGAGTAGCATACACACCCCAATCATCATTGGCGATCACTCGACGCGAGTATGATAGTCCTCCTGTTGGTGAGTCTAGTCATCTGTGGGTCCTCAGGTGGCTGTGGAGGCCAATCCGTGATCCACAGACTCTATTGCAGTGGGGGCATATGTGCGTGATTGTCGTGGTAGTAGTGGTGGTTGTGGTGGTGGTCTGAGGAGCTGTTTTGGTAGTGGATCTCTCCTTTCTTTGTTGCCTCTTGGTTTCCGCGGCACGGTGGAGGTCCTTTTCTAACCGTGCTGTGCCTTCATGGACCATCCTGCTCCACAAAACCCTCTGGTGGGCAGTCTCCTCCCAGGTGTTGAGGTTGAAGCAGCATTTCCTCAGATGGATTTTGAGGTTATCTTTATACCGCTTCTTCTGCCCCCCTTGGGTGCGTTGTCCTTCCGTCAGTTGTCCGTACAACATCTGTTTTGGAAGGCGACTGTCTGGCATGCGAATTACATGGCCTGTCCATCGCAGCTGGTGCCGACTGACAGTTGTAGTGATACTGGGCATGTTAGCTTCCTTCAGAACACTAATGTTGGTACGCCTATCTTCCCAGCTGATCCTGAGGATCTTGCGGAGACATCGCTGGTGGTACTGCTCCAGAGCCTTCAGGTGTCTGCTGTAGGTGGTCCAACTATCAGCCCCATAGAGCAGAGTGGGCAGAACTACAGCTTGATATACAAGAAGCTTGATGTTGGTCTGGATGACCCGATTCTCAAAAACTATTTTCTTGAGCTTAGCAAAAGCTGCGCTGGCACAACCAATGCGGTGGTGGATCTCGGCATCGATGACAGCTCTCTTTGAAAGAAGACTGCCAAGATAAGCGAAATACTCCACGTTTTCCAAGATGTTGTTGTCCACATAAATTGTGGGGGGTTGGGAGGGTGTGTCAGGGGCCGGTTGGTACAGGATCTGAGTCTTCTTTATGTTGATGTCAAGTCCCAGGAGTCGGTACGCTCTGGCAAAAGCATCCATGATGTTCTGGAGGTCCAACTCAGAATGAGCAACTAGAGCATTGTCATCTGCGTACTGAAGCTCTGTAATGGAGGATATAAGCACCTTGCTTTTTGCCCTTAACCTCCTCAGGTTGAAGAGCCCGCCGTCTGTCCGGTATATGAACTGGACTCCTTCAGGCAGGTTTTGACTGGTGAGGTGAAGTATGGCTGAGATGTAGATAGCAAACAGGGTTGGTGCGATGATGCAGCCCTGCTTGACACCAGTGTCAACTTTGAAGGGAGCCGTTTCAGAGCCGCCATTTCCAACTACCACTGCGGTCATGTCGTCATGCAACAGACGCAAGACCTTCAAATACATCATCCTCATCAGTGTCAATAAACCCTTTGAACTGATCCCTGCCGTTGTGTCGGCTCCTTCCCCCGCCGTACGTAACAATGACTCTTTTATTCTCTGACATTCCCACAATAAATGAACAAGAGCTCCCTCAGCTGCCCAACACTTGCTATCTCATTTCTTTTCAACGGGAAAAATTATCTGAAAACTGGGAATTTGGGAAAAAATTGTGTTTAACATGCCCGCGTTTCCAGAATGACTTGAATACGTTCACTGTGTGAATGCCCCAAGGCCTCGCTGGCTCAAACCTCCAAGCTTTAGATCTTATACAGACTTGATCTCTGTTACTCACAGGGGTCATGGTTCGAGACCCCAACAAGTGAATGGCGAAAAACCACAAATGAATGATGAACCCATAAATATGCCTTTATCAATCAATCAACCAATCAATCAAACTTTATTTATAAAGCGCTTTTCATACATAAAAGAAATGCAACGCAAAGTGCTTTACAAAGTTAAAAACAAGACCCCGGTGACCCATATCCCCCATTATCACATACGTACGCACGGACACAGATACTAAACACAAACATACACACATATGCAACTAAATGGACCAATGAATGCATGGCTGAGTACAGAGGAGACATGTGAGTAAACACTATCACAGGAGCCATCTGCACCAGGAGGTCATCAGACCATGGCCACCAGGACGCTGACACAAAAGCGCCCCCACAAGCACGGCCGATAACCCCTGAGGCAGATGGCGCATCTGAGGAATGTTGGAAAATAAAAATAATACAACTTGTAAAATAGTAACAACCATGAGTAGAGATAAAGAATAAAATACAAGTAAGACATATGAAAATTAATATAAATAAAAATAATAAATAGAACTAAATAAATTCTTGCATAACTAATAGGATCAAAAGTAAGCTACAAATGACTTCAATAATAATGACTTCAATTTATAACATGGTACACACACACACACGTATTAAACACATTTGCAATTGTAAGATGTAATAGTACTTGCTACTAATCAATCATACTTGCCAACCTTGAGACCTCCAATTTCGGGGGGTGGGGGGCGTGGCTGGGGGCGTGGTTAAGAGGGGAGGAGTATATTTACAGCTAGAATTCACCAAGTCAAGTATTTCATATATATATATATATATATATATATATATATATATATATATATATATAGAAATACTTGACTTTCAGTGAATTCTAGCTATAAATATATATTTATTTTATAATATATATATATATATATAAAAATAAAATAAATATTTGAATTTCAGTGTTCATTTATTTACATATATACACACACATAACACTCATCTACTCATTGTTGAGTTAAGGGTTGAATTGTCCATCCTTGTTCTATTCTCTGTCACTATTTTTCTAACAATGCCGAACACCCTCTCTGATGATGCATTGCTGTGTGGCACGCACAAAAGTGCTTTCATCAAATGCACTAGAGTCTGGAATCTTCCATCTCTCCCTCGCATGGCCCAAAACCGGTCAATCTTTGCTTCCTGAGGAAGATCTTCACTGCCAAGCACTTGGTAGTCCACTACTTCTTCCCGGAGGCTATCCAGGTCCAATCGCAGCTGCGGCTTGGAACTTACAAGCGTATTTCTTCATCTTACTCGTCGTCGGCGTCGCCAAGGCTGTATCTTCCTCGTTCTTCTGCTTCGTCTCCTTGTTGTGTGCGCAGTTGTGCACTGCACTCTCTAAAAGCCCTAGATGTTATTGTCACATATGCATGTACACTAGATGGCAGTATTGTCCTGTTTAAGAGTGTCACAACATTGCTGTTTACGGCAGACGAACTGCTTTACGGTAGACGAAAATGTGACTGCTGTTGTTGTGTGTTGTTACCGCGCTGGGAGGACGTTAATGAAACTGCCTAACAATAAACCCAAATAAGAAACCAAGAACTCGCCCTCGATCATTCTACAGTTATAACGTGATTGGGCAGGCACGCTGTTTATATTGTGGGAAAGCGGACTCAGGTCCGCATGGAGCTGGAGAGGGTGTGGCCTCCAGCTCTGCCTGAATTTCGGGATATTTTCGGGAGAGGCGCTGAATTTCGGGAGTCTCCCGGAAAATCCGGGAGGGTTGGCAAGTACGTAATCAGTTAAAATGAAAGATGATCAATAGAACACAGTTGCGTTCCAGCCGGTAACATGGTTGTAAGGCACTGTGGCACCGCTTTCATATCGGTGTCAGATCTTTATTTAAAGATGTGTGGAGGGCCTGAGGGAAAAAGATTGTTCTTCATGTCTCAGAGTGTTCTCATTCATCGTCATTGTAATCTCACCGCAACTGGCCTGTTTGGTTTGTCTTAGACCATGTCTACACTAAGTCGTTTGACCCCTTAAACGAATAATTATTTAGCCTAAACCCCGTTTCAACCACACTAAACCATCGTTTAAGGTCCCCCTCCTCGGACAAATTTTTACACGGGTAAGTCAGCCGTGTATTTCTTGAATATCCGGCACTTAGCTTTGTATGGACTCATTGATCGTTTACAAAGTGAGTTCGGAGAGGAAGTGACGCCAGAAAGACCGCGCCCCACACAGGAAGTGACGTCAGAAAGAACGCGCCACAGACAGCTTCGTAATAAAGCGGTTTCGTAGCTCGGAGCTAACCACTGGAAATAGGGAGGTGAGTCATCCCGACATGCCCATGTTTCTCCTTCTTCTACATGTACATATGCTTGTGGAAATCACACATGAATACCTTAAGAGAAGGCGATTGCAGCTATTTGGGATACAACACTTCTCAGACGGCAAGAGAACCTTCCAATGTCCGGCCGGGTCAGCTGTGATGCTACTTAGCGAAATGTTGCATAGAATATGTTTTACAGATCATCTTCAAGCCGCTTTCTGACAGTCGCTTAAGGATGCGCCGTTTTGTGGGCGGTCTTATTTACGGGGCTCACCTTGGGCAGCGTCTTCTTCCCGTCATCTTTAGTGGTGTAGCGTGCAAGGACGGGAGTAGAAGAAGGGTCAAAAGATGGAACTAACTGTTTTAATGACATTCAGACTTTACTTCAATCAATAATGGCGCAGCATCTCCTCACCTCCGGTGAAAAAACGTCCGACCGGAACTCTCTAATAACTAAAGTTGGGTGAATAATGTAAACTCACTACACCGGTATGTTTTAGCACTTTCATGGCGAGTTTACTGACAGATATAAGTAAGAACTTTACACTACTTTATATTAGAAATGGCAACCGCGGAGGATGAATGTCCCATTACAAGAAAATAGAGAAAAAGAAGAAGCTTATCCACTACGGCAGTGGTTCTCAACCTTTTTTCAGTGATGTACCCCCTGTGAATTTTTTTTGGATTCAAGTACCCCCTAATCAGAGCAAAGCATTTTTGGTTGAAAAAAAGAGATAAAGAAGTAAAATACAGCACTATGTCATTAGTTTCTGATGTATTAAATTGTATAACAGTGCAAAATATACTCGTGGTCTGTCTTGAACTATTTGGAAAAAAAGATAGGTTTTTATTTATATTTATAAAGGATTTTTGAATTGTTGCTATTTTTAGAATATTTAAAAAAAATCTCACGTACCCTTTGGCATACCTTCAAGTACCCCCAGGGGTACGCGTACCCCCATTTGAGAACCACGGGGTCGGCACGGACTGCAAAGGCGGAGGCTCGCAATTTTTCAGGATTTATGCAGATCCCAAATACAGATCAGCAGGTACCAGAAGGTAAGAAAAGTCTCTTTTGCATAACATTGCGAAACAAAACGCCAGATAATATGTCTTACCTTATACACACACCATAATAATACTTGTTGAAGTATGTTGACGCACAGTACAATCCATCAAGCGGTGCGGCTTCATAGCTTACCAAAAACGTACTAAAACCTTTTGATATATTTTTGGGCGCCGTGTGTACTGTTCTGTATTTTCAATGGAACATATAAAATGTTGGTGTTGTTTACTTGAGTCAAATTGCCACTTACAGGTAAAAGCCAGTAAATTAGAATATTTTGAAAAACTTGATTTATTTCAGTAATTGCATTGAAAAGGTGTAACTTGTACATTATATTTATTCATTGCACACAGACTGATGCATTCAAATGTTTATTTCATTTAATTTTGATGATTTGAAGTGGCAACAAATGAAAATCCAAAATTCCGTGTGTCACAAAATTAGAATATTACTTAAGGCTAATACAAAAAAGGGATTTTTAGAAATGTTGGCCAACTGAAAAGTATGAAAATGAAAAATATGAGCATGTACAATACTCAATACTTGGTTGGAGCTCCTTTTGCCTCAATTACTGCGTTAATGCGGCGTGGCATGGAGTCGATGAGTTTCTGGCACTGCTCAGGTGTTATGAGAGCCCAGGTTGCTCTGATAGTGGCCTTCAACTCTTCTGCGTTTTTGGGTCTGGCATTCTGCATCTTCCTTTTCACAATACCCCACAGATTTTCTATGGGGCTAAGGTCAGGGGAGTTGGCGGGCCAATTTAGAACAGAAATACCATGGTCCGTAAACCAGGCACGGGTAGATTTTGCGCTGTGTGCAGGCGCCAAGTCCTGTTGGAACTTGAAATCTCCATCTCCATAGAGCAGGTCAGCAGCAGGAAGCATGAAGTGCTCTAAAACTTGCTGGTAGACGGCTGCGTTGACCCTGGATCTCAGGAAACAGAGTGGACCGACACCAGCAAATGACATGGCACCCCAAACCATCACCCAACCATGCAAATTTTGCATTTCCTTTGGAAATCGAGGTCCCAGAGTCTGGAGGAAGACAAGAGAGGCACAGGATCCACGTTGCCTGAAGTCTAGTGTAAAGTTTCCACCATCAGTGATGGTTTGGGGTGCCATGTCATCTGCTGGTGTCGGTCCACTCTGTTTCCTGAGATCCAGGGTCAACGCAGCCGTCTACCAGCAAGTTTTAGAGCACTTCATGCTTCC
This sequence comes from Nerophis lumbriciformis, assembly GCF_033978685.3. Classification (NCBI taxonomy): domain Eukaryota; kingdom Metazoa; phylum Chordata; class Actinopteri; order Syngnathiformes; family Syngnathidae; genus Nerophis; species Nerophis lumbriciformis. The sequence continues at coordinate 1,911,020 of NC_084555.2, forward strand.
TGCTGCTGACCTGCTCTATGGAGATGGAGATTTCAAGTTCCAACAGGACTTGGCGCCTGCACACAGCGCAAAATCTACCCGTGCCTGGCCAACATTTCTAAAAATCCCTTTTTTGTATTAGCCTTAAGTAATATTCTAATTTTGTGACACACGGAATTTTGGATTTTCATTTGTTGCCACTTCAAATCATCAAAATTAAATGAAATAAACATTTGAATGCATCCGTCTGTGTGCAATGAATAAATATAATGTACAAGTTACACCTTTTGAATGCAATTACTGAAATAAATCAAGTTTTTCAAAATATTCTAATTTACTGGCTTTTACCTGTATTGTCTCTTACGTATGACTGCCATCTACTGGTCACACTAATCATTACACCATGTACCAAATAAAATAGCTTCGAGGTCGGTAAGCACAACCAGAATTATTTCATACATTAGGCGCACCGGGTTATAAGGCGCACTGTCGAGTTTTGAGAAGAAAAAAATGTATTTTAAGTGCGCCTTATAGTCCGGAAAATACGGTAGGTGTATTTTCATTTGCATTGTCAAATGTAAAGAAGTCTGATTCTTCGGGGATTTTTTTTCTCCAGAGGTGTTAAAAAACGGCTCGCTTTGATGCGCCGCATTTGTTTTGCAGATGCATATTGACAGCAAAAGCGCCTTCACCTTGGGGCGCGTTCACAGCTTCAATAGGCATTCATCTTCTCCCTATTCAGCACCTGACGGCTGGAGGAGCCTCACATTGGACTGGTTGGCGGGCAGCAGTGCATTCATGCTTGCAGGTGCACGCTGTACTGTATGTAACACGTGTGTGTGTGTGTGTGTGGTAGGATAAAACGGCTTAGACTAGATTCTCGGCACAGCAGATAAGGATCAGAGGCGTCTTGATAGCAGGAATTAGGAGCAGAGATTCCATTGATCTCTAATGGACCGCTACAAGCCCGTATCCAAGGAAACGCCACCCAGCACGTATTAGGATGCATGCTCACGCAGAATATACACGCAACTTTCTTGCTTGTGTCGCCAAAGGGTAGCGGCATTAACCGAATAAATACGCTTGTTTTCGTCATCCTTACTTCCTTTTCTAAGAGTGAAATGTATGGAAGTGAAATTACTGTGAAAACTCCACAAACTCAAAAACGTTTCACAAACTCAAAATAAATGTTTCACAAACTCTAAATAAATGTTTCACAAACTCTAATAAATGTTTTTTTTTTCACTAACTCAATAAAGTGTTTCACAAACTCAAAAATGTTATCAGAAACTCAAAAACATGTTTTTCACAAACTCTATAAATCTTTTCACAAACTCAAAAATGTTTCACAAACTCAAAATAAATGTTTCACAAACTCAAAATAAATGTTTCACAAAATCAAAAAAATATTCACAAACTCAAAAAAAAAATGTTTCACAAACTCAAAAAAAATGTTCACAAACTCAAAAAAAAAAACGTTTCACAAACTCAAAATAAATGTTTCACAAAATCAAAAAAATATTCACAAACTAAAAATGTTTTTTCACAAACTCAAAAAAATGTTTCACAAACTCAAAAAAATGTTAACAAACTCAAAAAAAACCCTTTTCACAAACTCAAAATAAATGTTTCACAAACTCAAACAAATATTTAACAAATACAATTTTTTTTCACAAATTCAATAAAGTGTTTCACAAACTCAAAAATGTTTCACAAACTCAAAATAAATGTTTCACAAACTCAAAATAAATGTTTCACAAAATCTAAAAAATATTCACAAACTCAAAAAAAAATGTTTCACAAACTCAAAAAAAATGTTCACAAACTCAAAAAAAAAAAACGTTTCACAAACTCAAAATAAATGTTTCACAAAATCAAAAAAATATTCACAAACTAATTATGTTTTTTCACAAACTCAAAAAAATGTTTCACAAACTCAAAAAAATGTTAACAAACTAAAAAAAAACCTTTTCACAAACTCAAAATAAATGTTTCACAAACTCAAACAAATATTTAACAAATACAATTTTTTTTCACAAATTCAATAAAGTGTTTCACAAACTCAAAAATGTTTCACAAACTCAAAACATTTTCACAAACTCAAAAACATGTTTCACAAACTCTATAAATTGTTTCACAAACTCAAAAAAGTTTCACAAACTCAAAATAAATGTTTCACAAACTAAATTTTTTTTGCACAAACTCAAAAAAAAAAAAACGTTTCACAAACTCAAAATAAATGTTTCACAAATATTTTTTTTTCTACAAATTCAATAAACTGTTTCACAAACTCAAAAATGTTTCACAAACTCAATTTTCTTTTCACAAACTCTATAAATTGTTTTGCAAACTCAAAAATGTTTCACAAAACTAAAAACAATATTCACAAACTCAAAAAAAATGTTTCACAAACTCAAAAAAATGTTCACTAACTAAAAAAAAAAAATTGTTTCACAAACTAAAAAAAATGTTTCACAAATTGAAAAAAATCTTTCACAAACTCAATAAATTGTTTCACAAACTCAAATATTTCACAAACGCAAAATGTTTTTTCACAAACGCTATAAACTGTTTCACAAACTCAAAAATGTTTCACAAACTGACACTTTTTTTCACAAACTCAAAAAAAACGTTTCACAAATTCAAAATAAATGTTTCACAATTGTATTTTTTTTCACAAATTCAAAATAAATGTTTCACAATTGTATTTTTTTTCACAAATTCAATAAATTGTTTCACAAACTCAAAAATGTTAAACAAACTCAAAAAATGTTTCACTAACTATAAATAGTTTCACAAACTCAAAATGAATGTTTCACAAACTCTAAATAAATGTTTCACAAACTCTAATAAATGTTTCACAAATTACAATTTTTTTTTTCACTAACTCAATAAAGTGTTTAACAAACTCAAAAATGTTTCACAAACTCAAAAATGTTATCAGAAACTCAAAAACATGTTTTTCCACAAACTCTATAAATTGTTTCACAAACTCAAAAATGTTTCACAAACTCAAAAGAAACGTTTCACAAACTCAAAATAAATGTTTCACAAACTCAAAATAAATGTTTCACAAAATCAAAAAAATATTCACAAACTCAAAAAAATGTTTCACAAACTCAAATTTTTTTTTTCACAAACTCAATTTTTTTTTCACAAACTCAAAAAACAAATAACGTTTCACAAACTCAAAATAAATGTTTCACAAACTCTAAATAAATGTTTCACAAACTCTAATAAATGTTTTTTTTTCACTAACTCAATAAAGTGTTTCACAAACTCAAAAATGTTATCAGAAACTCAAAAACATGTTTTTCACAAACTCTATAAATATTTTCACAAACTCAAAAATGTTTCTCAAACTCAAAAGAAACGTTTCACAAACTCAAAATAAATGTTTCACAAAATCAAAAAAATATTCACAAACTCAAAAAAAATGTTTCACAAACTCAAAAAAAATGTTCACAAACTCAAAAAAAAAAACGTTTCACAAACTCAAAACAAATGTTTCACAAAATCAAAAAAACATTCACAAACTAAAAATGTTTTTTCACAAACTCAAAAAAATGTTCACAAACTTAAAAAAAAGTATTCACAAACTCAAAAAAAATGTTTCACAAACTCAAAAAAATGTTAACAAACTCAAAAAAAACCTTTTCACAAACTCAAAATAAATGTTTCACAAACTCAAACAAATATTTAACAAATACAATTTTTTTTCACAAATTCAATAAAGTGTTTCACAAACTCAAAAATGTTTCACAAACTCAAAACATTTTCACAAACTCAAAAACATGTTTCACAAACTCTATAAATTGTTTCACAAACTCAAAAAAGTTTCACAAACTCAAAATAAATGTTTCACAAACTAAATTTTTTTTGCACAAACTCAAAAAAAAAAAAACGTTTCACAAACTCAAAATAAATGTTTCACAAATATTTTTTTTTCTACAAATTCAATAAACTGTTTCACAAACTCAAAAATGTTTCACAAACTCAATTTTCTTTTCACAAACTCTATAAATTGTTTTGCAAACTCAAAAATGTTTCACAAAACTAAAAACAATATTCACAAACTCAAAAAAAATGTTTCACAAACTCAAAAAAATGTTCACTAACTAAAAAAAAAAAATTGTTTCACAAACTAAAAAAAATGTTTCACAAATTGAAAAAAATCTTTCACAAACTCAATAAATTGTTTCACAAACTCAAATATTTCACAAACGCAAAATGTTTTTTCACAAACGCTATAAACTGTTTCACAAACTCAAAAATGTTTCACAAACTGACACTTTTTTTCACAAACTCAAAAAAAACGTTTCACAAATTCAAAATAAATGTTTCACAATTGTATTTTTTTTCACAAATTCAAAATAAATGTTTCACAATTGTATTTTTTTTCACAAATTCAATAAATTGTTTCACAAACTCAAAAATGTTAAACAAACTCAAAAAATGTTTCACTAACTATAAATAGTTTCACAAACTCAAAATGAATGTTTCACAAACTCTAAATAAATGTTTCACAAACTCTAATAAATGTTTCACAAATTACAATTTTTTTTTTCACTAACTCAATAAAGTGTTTAACAAACTCAAAAATGTTTCACAAACTCAAAAATGTTATCAGAAACTCAAAAACATGTTTTTCCACAAACTCTATAAATTGTTTCACAAACTCAAAAATGTTTCACAAACTCAAAAGAAACGTTTCACAAACTCAAAATAAATGTTTCACAAACTCAAAATAAATGTTTCACAAAATCAAAAAAATATTCACAAACTCAAAAAAATGTTTCACAAACTCAAATTTTTTTTTTCACAAACTCAATTTTTTTTTCACAAACTCAAAAAACAAATAACGTTTCACAAACTCAAAATAAATGTTTCACAAACTCTAAATAAATGTTTCACAAACTCTAATAAATGTTTTTTTTTCACTAACTCAATAAAGTGTTTCACAAACTCAAAAATGTTATCAGAAACTCAAAAACATGTTTTTCACAAACTCTATAAATATTTTCACAAACTCAAAAATGTTTCTCAAACTCAAAAGAAACGTTTCACAAACTCAAAATAAATGTTTCACAAAATCAAAAAAATATTCACAAACTCAAAAAAAATGTTTCACAAACTCAAAAAAAATGTTCACAAACTCAAAAAAAAAAACGTTTCACAAACTCAAAACAAATGTTTCACAAAATCAAAAAAACATTCACAAACTAAAAATGTTTTTTCACAAACTCAAAAAAATGTTCACAAACTTAAAAAAAAGTATTCACAAACTCAAAAAAAATGTTTCACAAACTCAAAAAAATGTTAACAAACTCAAAAAAAACCTTTTCACAAACTCAAAATAAATGTTTCACAAACTCAAACAAATATTTAACAAATACAATTTTTTTTCACAAATTCAATAAAGTGTTTCACAAACTCAAAAATGTTTCACAAACTCAAAACATTTTCACAAACTCAAAAACATGTTTCACAAACTCTATAAATTGTTTCACAAACTCAAAAAAGTTTCACAAACTCAAAATAAATGTTTCACAAACTAAATTTTTTTGCACAAACTCAAAAAAAAAAAAACGTTTCACAAACTCAAAATAAATGTTTCACAAATATTTTTTTTTCTACAAATTCAATAAACTGTTTCACAAACTCAATTTTCTTTTCACAAACTCTATAAATTGTTTTGCAAACTCAAAAATGTTTCACAAAACTAAAAACAATATTCACAAACTCAAAAAAAATGTTTCACAAACTCAAAAAAATGTTCACTAACTAAAAAAAAAAAATTGTTTCACAAACTAAAAAAAATGTTTCACAAATTAAAAAAAATCTTTCACAAACTCAATAAATTGTTTCACAAACTCAAATATTTCACAAACGCAAAATGTTTTTTCACAAACGCTATAAACTGTTTCACAAACTCAAAAATGTTTCACAAACTGACATTTTTTTTCACAAACTCAAAAAAAACGTTTCACAAATTCAAAATAAATGTTTCACAATTGTATTTTTTTTTCACAAATTCAATAAATTGTTTCACAAACTCAAAAATGTTTCACAAACTCAAAAGAAACGTTTCACAAACTCAAAATAAATGTTTCACAAACTCAAAATAAATGTTTCACAAAATCAAAAAAATATTCACAAACTCAAAAAAAATGTTTCACAAACTCAACATTTTTTTTTCACAAACTCAAATTTTTTTTCACAAACTCAAAAAAAAAATAACGTTTCACAAACTCAAAATAAATGTTTCACAAACTCAGAAAAATGTTCACAAACTCAAAAAAATATATATTCACAAACTCAAAAAAAATGTTTCACAAACTCAATAAATTGTTTCACAAACTCAAATATTTCACAAACGCAAAATGTTTTTTCACAAACGCTATAAACTGTTTCACAAACTCAAAAATGTTTCACAAACTGACATTTTTTTTCACAAACTCAAAAAAAACGTTTCACAAATTCAAAATAAATGTTTCACAATTGTATTTTTTTTTCACAAATTCAATAAATTGTTTCACAAACTCAAAAATGTTAAACAAACTCAAAAAATGTTTCACTAACTATAAATAGTTTCACAAACTCAAAATGAATGTTTCACAAACTCTAAATAAATGTTTCACAAACTCTAATAAATGTTTCACAAATTACAATTTTTTTTTCACTGACTCAATAAAGTGTTTAACAAACTCAAAAATGTTTCACAAACTCAAAAATGTTATCAGAAACTCAAAAACACGTTTTTCACAAACTCTATAAATTGTTTCACAAACTCAAAAATGTTTCACAAACTCAAAAGAAACGTTTCACAAACTCAAAATAAATGTTTCACAAACTCAAAATAAATGTTTCACAAAATCAAAACAATATTCACAAACTCAAAAAAAATGTTTCACAAACTCAAAAAAATGTTTTCACAAACTCAAATTTTTTTTCACAAACTCAAAAAAAAAATTACGTTTCACAAACTCAAAATAAATGTTTCACAAACTCAGAAAAATGTTCACAAACTCAAAAATATATATATTCACAAACTCAAAAAAAATGTTTCACAAACTCAATAAATTGTTTCACAAACTCAAATATTTCACAAACGCAAAATGTTTTTTCACAAACGCTATAAACTGTTTCACAAACTCAAAAATGTTTCACAAACTGACATTTTTTTTCACAAACTCAAAAAAACCGTTTCACAAATTCAAAATAAATGTTTCACAATTGTATTTTTTTTTTCACAAATTCAATAAATTGTTTCACAAACTCAAAAATGTTAAACAAACTCAAAAAATGTTTCACTAACTATAAATAGTTTCACAAACTCAAAATGAATGTTTCACAAACTCTAAATAAATGTTTCACAAACTCTAATAAATGTTTCACAAATTACAATTTTTTTTTTCACTAACTCAATAAAGTGTTTAACAAACTCAAAAATGTTTCACAAACTCAAAAATGTTATCAGAAACTCAAAAACATGTTTTTCACAAACTCTATAAATTGTTTCACAAACTCAAAAATGTTTCACAAACTCAAAAGAAACGTTTCACAAACTCAAAATAAATGTTTCACAAACTCAAAATAAATGTTTCACAAAATCAAAAAAATATTCACAAACTCAAAAAAAATGTTTCACAAACTCAAATTTTTTTTTTCACAAACTCAATTTTTTTTTCACAAACTCAAAAAAAAAAAAACGTTTCACAAACTCAAAATAAATGTTTCACAAACTCAGAAAAATGTTCACAAACTCAAAAAAATATATATTCACAAACTCAAAAAAAATGTTTCACAAACTCAATAAAATGTTTCACAAACTGAATAAACTGTTTCACAAACTCAAAAATGTTTCACAAACACACTAAAGCAGGGGTGTCAAACGTACGGGCCGCGGGATGAGTTTGCTAAGTATAAAAATGAGCCGAAATTTTTGAATGTAATGAACTGCTGTTCTAAATGTGTCCACTAGATGTCGCAATAGCAATTTTTTGTATCTTTGTAGATGATGCTACATATGTAAAACACAACAACAAAAACACATGATGTTAGTGCACCAGTTGAGGAAAATGAGCAAACTACATAAATAACATCCTGTAATTTGATTTTGCTATAATTATTTTTATCTTGATAGATTGAACATTAACACCAATGAGTTGACTGATGAACATTATCACATCATTTATTCAGAAAGTATAAATAACGACCAATAAAGATAGAATACTATTAACCGCAACAAGTAAGTGTAAAAAAAACCCCAACAACATTATGATTTGTACTTTTTCAGAATGTGCTTGTTCTATTTTTAAACAAAGAACAAAATCTGAAGTTGTCTTCATTTTTAAGTTATCGTGCTGTGATTTTACCAGTCCGGCCAACTTGGGAGTAGATTTTTCTCCATGTGGCCCCCCATCTAAACTGAGTTTGACCCTCACCTCCCAGCAACAAGGGGATGGGTCAAATGCCGAGGGTAATTTCACCACACCTAGTGTGTGTGCGTGACTATCAGTGGTACTTTAACTTTAATAAGAGGATAGAGAAAAATAAGGAGCTTATTGACTAGAGCAGGGGTCGGCAACCCGCGGCTCCGGAGCCGCATGCGGCTCTTTGATCACTCTGATGCGACTCAGCAGCTTACTTGCTGAACCCCCCAATTTTCCCGTGAGACTTCCGGATTTCAGTGCCTCTCGCAGAAAACTATCGGGATTAATATTCACCAATTTTCACCCTTAAAGCTATAATAAGGGCGTGCCGTGATGGTACAACATTTGACGCCCTCTACAATCTGTATTGACAGCGTGCCAGCCCAACACAATATACATCTTCTGCTTGCACACGTATGTGACAGCAAGGCATACTTGGTCAACAGCCACACAGGTTACACTGACGGTGATCATATAAAACAACTTTAACACTCTTACTAATAATGCGCCACACATTGAACCAAAATCAAACAAGAATGACAAACACATTTCGGGAGAACATCTGCACCTTAACACAACATAAACACAACAGAACAAATACTCAGAATCCCATGCAGCCCTGACTCTTCCGGGCTACATTATACACCCCTGCTACCACCAAACCCCGCCCCCACCCCAAGCCTGCTCCCTCACACATCAACCCCCCCCTCTGTGCGTCGGTTGAGGTGGGCGGGGTTTGGTAGCAGGGGTGTATAATGTATCCCGGAAGAGTTAGGGCTGCATGGGATTCTGGGTATTTGTCCTGTTGTGTTTATGTTGTGTTAAGGTGCAGATGTTCTCCCGAAATGTGTTTGTCATTCTTGTTTGGTGTGGGTTCACAGTGTGGCGCATTATTAGTAAGAGTGTTAAAGTTTTTTTTATACCGCCACCGTCAGTGTAACCTGTGTGGTTGTTGACCAAGTATGCCTCGCTGTCACTTACGTGAACAAGCAGTAGCAAAAGACAACGTGTGACTTGGCCGGCACGCTGGTTGCAGTGAGCGCTAAATATGTTCCATCACAGCACGCATGACGCTGACAAGCGCTATTCATTTAAAACCCGCGTGCCGCACCAGCTTAACAATTCCATATATAGGTGTGGGCAGCGTGTCTGAGACCCCTGGGTTTATACATAGCACAAAGCAAAAAAAAAAGTTTATATGCAATGTTATTTCATTTAAAATTTCAAAAATTTTTGCGGCTCCCATTGTTTTCTATAATTTGTGAAACTGGTCAAAATGGCTCTTTGACTGGTAAAGGTTGCCGACCCCTGGACTAGAGCGACTACAAGGGCGGACTCGCGCAAGGATCTTTGGGTACATTTTTACCATATATGGATAATCTGCTGACGTCATCACACAGCTGGGAAAAAAAAGGTCTCACTTGGGACAAATTCTAAACGGCTCATTTGGAGGAATTATGAAAGAAGGCAAGATTGCTTTATAACTATGAGTGGTACTTTAACTTCAACTTTAACTCCACACGACGGACAGGCTAACCTCCTCCAACCTCCGAGGACAAAGCTACGCACAATGTGAGACCGGACTTTCTGCTCCGCCGCTCCCAATCTGTGGAACGCTCTCCCTGACCACCTGAGGGCACCACAGACTGTCGATGCTTTAAAAAAAAGGCTTAAAAACCCTTCTTTTTAAAAAAGCCTTTTTTTTTTTTTTTTTTTTAGATATATGCATACTAGTTCTAGCTATTAGGCTGTTCTAGTTTTTTATTTTAATTTTTTTATTTTATTATCTTTTTATTTTTATTTTTTTTTAAACACTGTAGCACTTTGAGGTTGTTTACTCAATGTGAAGTGCTTTTTAAGAAATAAAATCTATTTATATTATTATTAATATTATTATTATTATTATTATTATTATTATTATCATTATTATTATTATCATTATTATTATTATTATTAATAATAATATTATTATTAACTTGCTTATGGAATGTGCCTGAGCATCACTTTTAGGGTATTGTATTTAGCTCCCTTTTCCCCGGCGCAACTATTGATTGATTGATTGATTGATTGAAACTTTTATTAGTAGATTGCACAGTACAATACATATTCCGTACAATTGACCACTAAATGGTAACACCCGAATACGTTTTTCAATTTGTTTAAGTCGGGGCCCACGTAATCAATTCATGGTACAAATATATACTATCATCATAATACAGTCATCACACAAGTTAATCATCATAGTATACAGGTAAAAGCCAGTAAATTAGAATATTTTGAAAAACTTGATTTATTTCAGTAATTGCATTCAAAAGGTGTAACTTGTACATTATATTTATTCATTGCACACAGACTGATGCATTCAAATGTTTATTTCATTTAATTTTGATGATTTGAAGTGGCAACAAATGAAAATCCAAAATTCCGTGTGTCACAAAATTAGAATATTACTTAAGGCTAATACAAAAAAGGGATTTTTAGAAATGTTGGCCAACTGAAAAGTATGAAAATGAAAAATATGAGCATGTACAATACTCAATACTTGGTTGGAGCTCCTTTTGCCTCAATTACTGCGTTAATGCGGCGTGGCATGGAGTCGATGAGTTTCTGGCACTGCTCAGGTGTTATGAGAGCCCAGGTTGCTCTGATAGTGGCCTTCAACTCTTCTGCGTTTTTGGGTCTGGCATTCTGCATCTTCCTTTTCACAATACCCCACAGATTTTCTATGGGGCTAAGGTCAGGGGAGTTGGCGGGCCAATTTAGAACAGAAATACCATGGTCCGTAAACCAGGCACGGGTAGATTTTGCGCTGTGTGCAGGCGCCAAGTCCTGTTGGAACTTGAAATCTCCATCTCCATAGAGCAGGTCAGCAGCAGGAAGCATGAAGTGCTCTAAAACTTGCTGGTAGACGGCTGCGTTGACCCTGGATCTCAGGAAACAGAGTGGACCGACACCAGCAGATGACATGGCACCCCAAACCATCACTGATGGTGGAAACTTTACACTAGACTTCAGGCAACGTGGATCCTGTGCCTCTCCTGTCTTCCTCCAGACTCTGGGACCTCGATTTCCAAAGGAAATGCAAAATTTGCATGGTTGGGTGATGGTTTGGGGTGCCATGTCATCTGCTGGTGTCGGTCCACTCTGTTTCCTGAGATCCAGGGTCAACGCAGCCGTCTACCAGCAAGTTTTAGAACACTTCATGCTTCCTGCTGCTGACCTGCTCTATGGAGATGGAGATTTCAAGTTCCAACAGGACTTGGCGCCTGCACACAGCGCAAAATCTACCCGTGCCTGGTTTACGGACCATGGTATTTCTGTTCTAAATTGGCCCGCCAACTCCCCTGACCTTAGCCCCATAGAAAATCTGTGGGGTATTGTGAAAAGGAAGATGCAGAATGCCAGACCCAAAAACGCAGAAGAGTTGAAGGCCACTATCAGAGCAACCTGGGCTCTCATAACACCTGAGCAGTGCCAGAAACTCATCGACTCCATGCCACGCCGCATTAACGCAGTAATTGAGGCAAAAGGAGCTCCAACCAAGTATTGAGTATTGTACATGCTCATATTTTTCATTTTCATACTTTTCAGTTGGCCAACATTTCTAAAAATCCCTTTTTTGTATTAGCCTTAAGTAATATTCTAATTTTGTGACACACGGAATTTTGGATTTTCATTTGTTGCCACTTCAAATCATCAAAATTAAATGAAATAAACATTTGAATGCATCAGTCTGTGTGCAATGAATAAATATAATGTACAAGTTACACCTTTTGAATGCAATTACTGAAATAATTCAAGTTTTTCAAAATATTCTAATTTACTGGCTTTTACCTGTATACATTGAATTATTTACATTATTTACAATCCGGGGAGGTGGGATGTGGTGGGGGAGGGTGTTAGTCAAAGGTTGAAGTTGCCTGGAGGTGTTGTTTTAGTGCGGTTTTGAAGGAGGATATTGATATATTGATGTGGCATAGAAGGAGAAAGAGTTAAGACCTATATAACTAGGATTTGCTTTAACAAAAGAAAACGTGTGAACTGGCTGCGTTTTAAGATTATAACTTGTAGGCGAGTGACGTCCTACCGCAATCACCGCCAACACCTCTGGACCACGCCGGCGGACTCCCGGCTGAGTGGCTAAACGCCGCCATTTCAGTCCCCGTCTTCACTCGACGCGACTGGGAGATAACCCGCGCCACGAAAGAAAGGGGCAAATTATTCGCGTTTAAGCCGCCTTTGTAATTAGCCGACGTTTGAAGTGCGGACTCCCCCGCCGCTGAACCCAGATGAACTTACACCGTCACTTTCTTTTCCCGTCGGCATCTTACAGTAGAAAAAAAAAAAAAAGGGCGGAATTAAGAAGTGAAAATGACGGCGCTGGAGGATCCTTTCGGTTGATTATGAGCTAATCCTTATTATTGGGGATTTAAACATTATCCCTGTTTTATTCAGCAGGTTAATTGCTGGGAGCGGAGTATATTAGTTTGGTGGCGTGCGTGCAAAAAAAAGCAAATATCGAGCACTACATTTTTTAAAGTTAATGCTATGCACAGTAGATTCAGTGTCCGCTAAACGACTTTAAGTAATGTTATATGTAGCAGATTAACCGCCATATTAAGCGACGATAAAGAGCCGTGGAAATGAACTATAATTCACTACAATAGTGTCTTGGTAGTGCGTTGAGAGTATTTATTCATGCTACCACTTCACTGTCTCTCTGCAATTACTGACCCTTTGTTCGCTTCCTGGGTTTAACATAGAAAATATATCAAATATAACAAAATAATAATAATAATAACGTAAAAAAAATTAATCAAAACCAGGGGGTGTCACAGGAGGTCCTTCATACCGACAGCCATCAGACTGTATGATGCATATGTTCCTTCTTGACTGCACTTAAAGGGGAACATTATCACAATTTCAGAAGGGTTAAAACCATTAAAAATCAGTTCCCAGTGGCTTATTTTATTTTTCGAAGTTTTTTTCAAAATTTTACCCATCACGCAATATCCCTAAAAAAAGCTTCAAAGTGCCTGATTTTAACCATCGTTATATACACCCGTCCATTTTCCTGTGACGTCACATAGTGATGCCCAGGGGCGGCGCTAGGGATTTTGGGCCCCATGAAAATAATCTTTACAGGGCCCCCAACACAGTGTCATTATTTTTTCTGTATTATAATTTCATCATCATTAGGGGCCTCTCTGGGCGCCCCTCCATCATGGGCCCCTAGAATCCGTCTCATTTACCCCCCCTTTTCGGCGCCCCTGGTGAAGCCAATACAAACAAACATGGCGCATAGAACAGCAAGGTATAGCGACATTAGCTCGGATTCAGACTCGGATTGCAGCGGCTTAAGCGAAATTGAAGAAGAAACTGGAGCTATTGAGCCATATCGGTTTGAACCGTATGCAAGCGAAACCGACGAAAACGACACGACAGCCAGCGACACGGGAGAAAGCGAGGACGAATTCGGCGATCGCCTTCTAACCAACGATTGGTATGTGTTTGTTTTTAAGTGTTGTAATGTTTTTAAGCTAAATTATTGGTAAACACAGTTTATGTATAATAATTTACGTAAAACCGCGAGTAATGAATAAAGTTTTCATCAATTAATATATTCTGTAGACATACCCTCATCCGCTCTCTTTTCCTGAAAGCTGATCTGTCCAGTTTTGGAGTTGATGTCAGCAGGCCAGGGAAGCTAGTTTCGATATTCTTCTCTTGATCATCGTCGGTGGCTTAAGGGACGGTAGAAGCGGTGTGAGCCAAGACATCCAGGGGGTTTAGCTCGCTCGTCTGCGGGAACAAACTGCCGCCATTGCTTGCCGTGCTACCGAGGTCCTTTGTCCCTGAATAGCTCACACACTCCGGCAGATTCAATGGGGGTCTGGCGGCAGATTTCTTTAACTTTATCGTTGGAAATGCATCTGCTTTGAGTGTCGCAGGATATCCACACATTCTTGCCATCTCTGTCGTAGCATAGCTTTCGTCGGTAAAGTGTGCGGAACAAACGACTGACCATTTTCGTCGGCTTTCCCCACACCCTCGTATTTTGAACAAATTTCGTCCAATTTCTTGCCACTTTCGCATCTTTGGGCCACTGGTGCAACTTGAATCCGTCCCTGTTGGTGTTGTTACACCCTCCGACAACACACCGACGAGGCATGATGTCTCCAAGGTACGGAAAACAGTCGAAAAAACGGAAAATAACAGAGCTGATTTGACTCGGTGTTTGAGAAAATGGCGGATTGCTTCCCGATGTGACGTCACAATTCACCCATTTAGAGTTCGGAAATCGGTTAAAAAAATATACGGTCTTTTTTCTGCAACATCAAGGTATATATTGACGCTTACATAGGTCTGGTGATAATGTTCCCCTTTAAATGTAGAATATATGTAGAATATATTTATATTATTCACATGCTCTTTCTCTCTGGCACTCATCGAGGGCGGACGCTCTCCTTCCCTCTCCCTTATCTCTCCTGCTTGCTTATTTGTCTTGTCTTGTCTTAACTTTCTTGTTGCCTCTTTTTGCACTGCTCTCCAAATCTAAACATTGGAATTATTTAACTGTCCTCAACGAAATTGACAAGATCTTGGGTTTGGGGGAACCTGCTTGTCGCTACACAGCTACGAAGCTTGAATCTAGTGATCAAAATCCACAATGTTAATAATGTCAAAAGACATTACACCTAAATTATTGAACATAAAACCCTGATTAAGTGCAAAGGTCTTGTTTGGAGTGGCGTGTTAACATTGGTAGCCGTGGTAAACGGCTACACTGCAAAAAGTCAGTGGTCAAAAAAAAGAAAAAAAAATACAAAAATGAGGGGTATTTTATTGGAACTAAACACAATGATCTGCCAATAGAACAAGAAAATTGGGCTTGTCAAGACTTTCCAAAACAAGTAAAATTAGCTAACCTCAATGAACCCAAAAATACCTTAAAATAAGTATATTCCCACTAATAACAAGTGCACAAATTACACCTTTTTGCTCAATATGTCGAAAAATATTCTTAAATTAAGTAAACGCTAGTGCCATTATCTTGACATAATGATATGCGCTCGGCATCATGATTTTTTTTTTTCTTGCTTGAAAGTAAGAAATTATTACTTTAAAAAAGTAGTTTTATACTTGTGAGTAGGGATGTCCGATAATGGCTTTTTGCCGATATCCGATATTCCGATATTGTCCAACTCTTTAATTACCGATACCGATATCAACCGATACCGATATATACAGTTGTGGAATTAACACATTATTATGCCTAATTTGGACAACCAGGTATGGTGAAGATAAGGTACTTAAAAAAAAAATAAGATAAATAAATTAAAAACATTTTCTTGAATAAAAAAGAAAGTAAAACAATATAAAAACAGTTACATAGAAACTAGTAATTAATGAAAATGAGTCAAATTAAGTGTTAAAGGTTAGTACTATTAGTGGAGCAGCAGCACGCACAATCATGTGTGCTTACGGACTGTATCCCTTGCAGACTGTATTGATATATATTGATATATAATGTAGGAACCAGAATATTAACAACAGAAAGTGTCATGTCTGTGTGATCATGTTTTGTTTTAGTCATGTTCGGTTTTATTTTTGGACTTTTTGTGCACTTTTGTTTTGTTTTGTCACCATAGCAACCATTAGTTTTCACCTGTCACGTCACGCACCTGTTTCACGTTTTGAGTCACGCACCTGCTTTCACTAATCATGTCTATAGTATTTAAGTTCATTGTTTTCAGTTTGTCGTGCTGGCGACATCTCACATTTATGCTCCGTACATTCCTGACACTTGTTTTCATGTCCATCCTTCATGCTGCTATTTTTGTCCAAGCCAAGTAAGTTTTTGTTTATTAATGCTATAGTCTTTTGGTTTCATAGTTTGTTCTCCGCCACTGTGCGCGCTTTTCGTTTGTACTTTTTTTTGGATATATTAAATAAATCATGTACTTACATTCCCGTCTCGCCCGAGCCAACTTTCCGTTGCCTTCTAGAAAAACTAAACCCCAGGGCCAAGTCATGACAGAAAGAAACAACCCTGTTGTGAGAATGAGTGTGAATGAGTGTAAATGGGGGAGGAAGGTTTATTGGGTTTGTGCACTAATTGTAAGTGTATCTTGTGTTTTTTATGTTGATTTAATAAAAAAAATATTTAAAAAAAACAATGCCGAAAATAAAAACAAACAATACCGATAATTTCCGATATTACATTTTAACGCATCTCTACTTGTGAGTGTTAATGACACAGCTTTGCATCAGTTGATATTCTAGTTTCGAGCATGTTTTACTCAATATAGGTCATCAAATCTCAGCAACAAGCTGTAATATCTTACTGAGATCATTTAGGACCAAAACACTTAAAACACAGTTCCACTGGTCGTGGAACTGTGGACCAGCTCTATACTCTGGGCAGGGTCCTTGAGGGTGCATGGGAGTTTGCCCAACCAGTCTACATGTGCTTTGTGGACTTGGAGAAGGCATTCGACCGTGTCCCTCGGGAAGTCCTGTGGGGAGTGCTCAGAGAGTATGGGGTATCGGACTGTCTGATTTTGGCGGTCCGCTCCCTGTATGATCAGTGTCAGAGCTTGGTCCGCATTGCCGGCAGTAAGTCGGACACGTTTCCAGTGAGGGTTGGACTCCGCCAAGGCTGCCCTTTGTCACCCATTCTGTTCATAACTTTTATGGACAGAATTTCTAGGCGCAGTCAAGGCGTTGAGGGGATCTGGTTTGGTGGCTGCAGGATTAGGTCTCTGCTTTTTGCAGATGATGTGGTCCTGATGGCTTCATCTGGCCAGGATCTTCAGCTCTCACTGGATCGGTTCGCAGCTGAGTGTGAAACGACTGGGATGAGAATCAGCACCTCCAAGTCCGAGTCCATGGTTCTCGCCCGGAAAAGGGTGGAATGCCATCTTCGGGTTGGGGAGGAGACCCTGCCCCAAGTGGAGGAGTTCAAGTACCTCGGAGTCTGGTTCACGAGTGAGGGAAGAGTGGATCGTGAGATCGACAGGCGGATCGGTGCGGCGTCTTCAGTAATGCGGACGCTATATCGATCCGTTGTGGTGAAGAAGGAGCTGAGCCGGAAGGAAAAGCTCTCAATTTACCGGTCGATCTACGTTCCCATCCTCACCTATGGTCATGAGCTTTGGGTTATGACCAAAAGGACAAGATCACGGCCGAAATGAGTTTCCTCCGCCGGGTGGCGGGGCTCTCCCTTAGAGATAGGGTGAGAAGCTCTGTCATCCGGGGGGAGCTCAAAGTAAAGCCGCTGCTCCTCCACATCGAGAGGAGCCAGATGAGGTGGTTCGGGCATCTGGTCAGGATGCCACCCGATCGCCTCCCTCGGGAGGTGTTTAGGGCACGTCAGACCGGTAGGAGGCCACGGGGAAGACCCAGGACACGTTGGGAAGACTATGTCTCCCGGCTGGCCTGGGAACGCCTCGGGATCCCCCGGGAGGAGCTGGACAAAGTGGCTGGGGAGAGGGAAGTCTGGGCTTCCCTGCTTAGGCTGCTGCCCCCGCGACCCGACCTCGGATAAGCGGAAGAAGATGGATGGATGGATGGATGGCACTTAAAACAAGTAAAACACTCTAACATAACATCTGCTTAGTGAGAGGAATTATCTTATCAGACAGAAAATAAGCAAATATCACCCTTATTTGAGATATTTAATCTTACTTAGATTTAATTTTTTGCAGTGTAGGAAGGCTGACTTCATTGAAGGCGACACTTGTCTCATTTCATTTCAGTGCAGGCTAACGTCATTAATAATGGAGGCTTATTTGAATTACAACCTGCACTGCGCTGTAAACACTATCGATCGTCCCTTAATTAAGATTTTAATGTCATCGATGGCGCCCCCTGTATGTGTGTGTGTGTGTGTGTGTGTGTGTGTGTGTGTGTGTGTGTGTGTCAAATATGAACTTAAGCTGAAGTCACTCGGACTAAATAGCGCTGAGCCTTTTCCGTGCTCGCTGAATATTGTTGAAAACAACAACCTCCACGCCGTAGGGAGCAGGGTCACGGTAAGGAAAGTTAATGGTGAGAGCTGGATGTAACAAAAGTCACATGCCGTTAGTGCTTTGTATTTTACGGCTTTCTTTTCACCTTTCAGCTGTATATTTTATATATAATACAGAGCAGTGATTCGTCTGCAAGATTAATTCTGTTCAAATAGCCATCGGCCCATGGGGCAGGCACTCTCAAAAATAAAAGTAGAAGACATGAACATTTCTGTACCTCTCGGTGCGTTTTTTTGGCATGCACAATATTGGTGTAGAGGTTGCCCTCTAGTGGGTTCTTCGGACCACCACACACAGCCCGGAATTGAGGGTATAACACTGTTTTATTTTCATAGAATAGTGCAAGGCTTTTGCTTTTCAGCAAAATGTCTTTTTCTCTTGCGTCTGCCCAGCTTCGCCTCCAACTACTTGTCTCATCACAGCTGCTGCTAATGAAGGCAACAGGTGATTACATAACAAGGCCCACCTGGGCCATCTACTCACCTGTCGCTGTCTTCGAGGCCGGTCCTGGCACACCCCGTTCCGCGGCAGGCCCGCAGGCCTCGCACCCCCCCCCCCCCCCCACAATTGGCCTTTAAAGAGGCCAGAAGTATATTTTTGTACTACCAGTGTTATTAATTTTATATAGCACTTTTCTCTAGTGACTCAAAGCGCTTTTACATAGTGAAACCCAATATCTAAGTTACATTTAAACCAGTGTGGGTGGCACTGGGAGCAGGTGGGTAAAGTGTCTTGCCCAAGGACACAACGGCAGTGATTAGGATGGCGGAAGCGGGGATCGAACCTGGAATCCTCAAGTTGCTGGCACGGCTACTCTACCAACCGAGCTATGCCGCCCCAAAGTACACACTTGTACCTGCTGCATTAAAAGTGTGTTTAACGCATAGAGCAGCGGTCTTCAGCAGAAGTCCGCAAAATTTTGGGTTGATTTCTTTGCAAAATATTTTTTTTTTTATTCACCCTGCAGTTTTTCCATAGATTGAATACACATGAACATTGAGCCAACAACCTGTCATGTAGTTGAAAGTGAATAAATAATAGCATATAACATGTATAAATAGATTATAGGAATATGTTCTTATAGCACTTAGCGCTCTAGTTGTCAGCTAGCAATTAGCACTCTAGTTGTCAGATACCGATTGGGTGGTTAGCTGTCAGAAGTGGCTGTGCGTTTCCCACCTAGGCCTTCAGTGATGTCCTGTGTCCAATGATTAACTCTCAAAAAAACCATAGTTAATGTCACCACATGACCATTGCTGGAGAATTACTATACAGGAACACATTTACGCACTAATGTGCAATGAAACACATCAACAGTGTACAAAATGGGTTTTCTGGCGCATTCAAAAATCAATAAACCCTCATCAGCAATTAAAACATATCTTATGTGGTACTGTTAAAATTAAAATGGCAAAAAACATATTAAATGTGAAAAAATTAAGAAATAAAATATCTGAATCATCAGTGTTGGTGCTTTTCTAAATGGGATTTATCAACAACACCCAGAAACACTGCCGGCTTCGCTGGGCCCGAGCTCATCTAAGATGGACTGATGCAAAGTGGAAAAGTGTTCTGTGGTCTGACAAGTTCACATTTCAAATTGTTTTTGGGAACTGTGGACATCCCACAGGTGAACAGGCAAATTGGGAACAGGTGGGTGCCATGATTGGGTATAAAAGTAGATTCCATGAAATGCTCAGTCATTCACAAACAAGGATGGGGCGAGGGTCACCACTTTGTCAACAAATGCGTGAGCAAATTGTTGAACAGTTTAAGAAAAACCTTTCTCAACCAGCTATTGCAAGGAATTTAGGGATTTCACCATCTACAGTCCGTAATATCATCAAAGGGTTCAGAGAATCTGGAGAAATCACTGCACGTAAGCAGCTAAGCCCGTGGCCTTCGATCTCTCAGGCTGTACTGCATCAACAAGCGACATCAGTGTGTAAAGGATATCACCACATGGGCTCAGGAACACTTCAGAAACCCACTGTCAGTAACTACAGTTGGTCGCTACATCTGTAAGTGCAAGTTAAAACTCTCCTATGCAAGGCGAAAACCGTTTATCCACAACACCCAGAAACGCTTTCGGCTTCGCTGGGCACTGAGCTCATCTAAGATGGACTGATACAAAGTGGAAAAGTGTTCTGTGGTCTGACGAGTCCACATTTCAAATTGTTTTTGGAAACTGTGGACGTCGTGTCCTCCGGACCAAAGAGGAAAAGAACCATCCGGATTGTTCTAGGCGCAAAGTTGAAAAGCCAGCATCTGTGATGGTATGGGGGTGTATTAGTGCCCAAGGCATGGGTAACTTACACATCTGTGAAGGCACCATATTGGAGCAACACATGTTGCCATCCAAGCAACGTTATCATGGACGCCCCTGCTTATTTCAGCAAAACAATGCCAAGCCACGTGTTACAACAGCGTGGCTTCATAGTAAAAGAGTGCGGGTACTAGACTGGCCTGCCTGTAGTCCAGACCTGTCTCCCATTGAAAATGCGTGGCGCATTATGAAGCCTAAAATACCACAACGGAGACCCCCGGACTGTTGAACAACTTAAGCTGTACATCAAGCAAGAATGGGAAAGAATTCCACCTGAAAAGCTTCAAAAATTGGTCTCGTCAGTTCCCAAACGTTTACTGAGTGTCGTTAAAAGGAAAGGCCATGTAACACAGTGGTAAAAATGCCCCTGTGTCAACTTTTTTGCAATGTGTTGCTGCCATTAAATTCTAAGTTAATGATTATTTGCAAAAACAAAAATGTAGTTTTTCAGTTCGAACATTAAATATCTTGTCTTTGCAGTCTATTCAATTGAATATACAGGTAAAAGCCAGTAAATTAGAATATTTTGAAAAACTTGATTTATTTCAGTAATTGCATTCAAAAGGTGTAACTTGTACATTATATTTATTCATTGCACACAGACTGATGCATTCAAATGTTTATTTCATTTAATTTTGATGATTTGAAGTGGCAACAAATGAAAATCCAAAATTTCGTGTGTCACAAAATTAGAATATTACTTAAGGCTAATACAAAAAAGGGATTTTTAGAAATGTTGGCCAACTGAAAAGTATGAAAATGAAAAATATGAGCATGTACAATACTCAATACTTGGTTGGAGCTCCTTTTGCCTCAATTACTGCGTTAATGCGGCGTGGCATGGAGTCGATGAGTTTCTGGCACTGCTCAGGTGTTATGAGAGCCCAGGTTGCTCTGATAGTGGCCTTCAACTCTTCTGCGTTTTTGGGTCTGGCATTCTGCATCTTCCTTTTCACAATACCCCACAGATTTTCTATGGGGCTAAGGTCAGGGGAGTTGGCGGGCCAATTTAGAACAGAAATACCATGGTCCGTAAACCAGGCACGGGTAGATTTTGCGCTGTGTGCAGGCGCCAAGTCCTGTTGGAACTTGAAATCTCCATCTCCATAGAGCAGGTCAGCAGCAGGAAGCTTGAAGTGCTCTAAAACTTGCTGGTAGACGGCTGCGTTGACCCTGGATCTCAGGAAACAGAGTGGACCGACACCAGCAGATGACATGGCACCCCAAACCATCACCCAACCATGCAAATTTTGCATTTCCTTTGGAAATCGAGGTCCCAGAGTCTGGAGGAAGACAGGAGAGGCACAGGATCCACGTTGCCTGAAGTCTAGTGTAAAGTTTCCACCATCAGTGATGGTTTGGGGTGCCATGTCATCTGCTGGTGTCGGTCCACTCTGTTTCCTGAGATCCAGGGTCAACGCAGCCGTCTACCAGCAAGTTTTAGAGCACTTCATGCTTCCTGCTGCTGACCTGCTCTATGGAGATGGAGATTTCAAGTTCCAACAGGACTTGGCGCCTGCACACAGCGCAAAATCTACCCGTGCATGGTTTACAGACCATGGTATTTCTGTTCTAAATTGGCCCGCCAACTCCCCTGACCTTAGCCCCATAGAAAATCTGTGGGGTATTGTGAAAAGGAAGATGCAGATTGCCAGACCCAAAAACGCAGAAGAGTTGAAGGCCACTATCAGAGCAACCTGGGCTCTCATAACACCTGAGCAGTGCCAGAAACTCATCGACTCCATGCCACGCCGCATTAACGCAGTAATTGAGGCAAAAGGAGCTCCAACCAAGTATTGAGTATTGTACATGCTCATATTTTTCATTTTCATACTTTTCAGTTGGCCAACATTTCTAAAAATCCCTTTTTTGTATTAGCCTTAAGTAATATTCATTTTGTGACACGGAATTTTGGATTTTCATTTGTTGCCACTTCAAATCATCAAAATTAAATGAAATAAACATTTGAATGCATCAGTCTGTGTGCAATGAATAAATATAATGTACAAGTTACACCTTTTGAATGCAATTACTGAAATAAATCAAGTTTTTCAAAATATTCTAATTTACTGGCTTTTACCTGTAAGTTGACAAGTATTTGGAAATCATTGTGTTCTGTTTTTATTTACGAATTACACAATGTGCCAACTTCACTGGTTTTGGGTTTTGTAGTTCTTGACTAACACTGAAGTTGCTATTAGACGTGCCCCCCCCCACCACCCCTATGGGGGCTCGCCCCAGTATTTGAGAAGCACTGCGGCCTAAAGGATCAGAACGCTACACAGCGCCGCACCGTACGACAACACAAACCAGACGTAGAAACAACACAAACAATGATGCACTGATAGAAAATAAATAATCAAACAAGTGCGCACGTCACTCGCAACCAAGATGGACTAGACGCTGCATACCAAGCAGGTGGGAACAGATGGTCACCTCAGGGCTAAACACACCCTGAGGACACGTCTGCGTGTGTGTGTGTGTGTGTGTGTGTGTGCGTGTGTGTGTGTGTGTGTGTGAAATGAAAATTAGTGAAATTATCAAGTGCAATGATGCTTAATGGAGGGAAGAACAATTGCGAGCACTAACGATAATTAGGAGGGGATCTGGGTCAGAGGCGTAAAAAATCCAGCAGACGACACTGTTTGTTGTTCAATATTCAATTTATACAAACCCCGTTTCCATATGAGTTGGGAAATTGTGTTAGATGTAAATATAAACGGAATACAATGATTTGCAAATCATTTTCAACCCATATTCAGTTGAATATGCTAGAAAGACAACGTATTTGATTTTTTATTTTGCAAATAATAATTAACTTAGAATTTCATGGCTGCAACACGTGCCAAAGTAGTTGGGAAAGGGCATGTTCACCACTGTGTTACATGGCCTTTCCTTTTAACAACACTCAGTAAACGTTTGGGAACTGAGGAGACACATTTTTGAAGCTTCTCAGGTGGAATTCTTTCCCATTCTTGCTTGATGTACAGCTTAAGTTGTTCAACAGTCCGGGGGTCTCCGTTGTGCTATTTTAGGCTTCATAATGCACCACACATGTTCAATGGGAGACAGGTCTGGACTACAGGCAGGCCAGTCTAGTACCCACACTCTTTTACTATGAAGCCACGTTGATGTAACACGTGGCTTGGCATTGTCTTGCTGAAATAAGCAGGGGCGTCCATGGCAACATATGTTGCTCCAAAACCTGTATGTACCTTTCAGCATTAATGGCGCCTTCACAGATGTGTAAGTTACCCATGTCTTGGGCACTAATACACCCCCATACCATCACAGATGCTGGCTTTTCAACTTTGCGCCTATAACAATCCGGATGGTTCTTTTCCTCTTTGGTCCGGAGGACACGACGTCCACAGTTTCCAAAAACAATTTGAAATGTGGACTCGTCAGACCACAGAACACTTTTCCACTTTGTATCAGTCCATCTTAGATGAGCTCGGGCCCAGCGAAGCCGAAAGCATTTCTGGGTGTTGTGGATAAACGGTTTTCGCCTTGCATAGGAGAGTTTTAACTTGCACTTACAGATGTAGCGACCAACTGTAGTTACTGACAGTGGGTTTCTGAAGTGTTCCTGAGCCCATGTGGTGATATCCTTTACACACTGATGTCGCTTGTTGATGCAGCACAGCCTGAGGGATCGAAGGTCATGGGGCTTAGCTGCTTACGTGCAGTGATTTCTCCAGATTCTCTGAACCCTTTGATGATATTACAGACCGTAGATGGTGACATTCCTAAATTCCTGGTTGAGAAAGGTTTTTCTTAAACCGTTCAACAATTTGCTCACGCATTTGTTGACAAAGTGGTGACCCTCGCCCCATCCTTGTTTGTGAATGACTGAGCATTTCATGGAATCTACTTTTATACCCAATCATGGCACCCACCTGTTCCCAATTTGCCTGTTCACCTGTGGGATGTTCCAAATAAGTGTTTGATGAGCATTCCTCAACTTTATCAGTATTTATTGCCACCTTTCCCAACTTCTTTGTCACGTGTTGCTGGCATCAAATTCTAAAGTTAATGATTATTTGCAAAAAAAAAAAAAATGTTTATCAGTTTGAACATCAAATATGTTGTCTTTGTAGCATATTCAACTGAATATGGGTTGAAAATGATTCGCAAATCATTGTATTCCGTTTATATTTACATCTAACACAATTTCCCAACTCATATGGAAACGGGGTTTGTAGTTAATACAGGAATAATTGTCTTATGGGTTAGTTATCATGGGGCAGCAAGAAGAGTATACTTCCTGTGGTTATAATAACTTATAATTCAACAGGCTATACATACACTAATATAATATTACATTTTAAAAATGCTGTTTTGTTACCCTCCTGTAGATGGCGCAGTTACCAGTGAATGCATTTATTGTGCAACACAAAAGTCGTGTGATTGTTACTGCCCATATCTTATGTTGTTATTGGGGGGAAAAAAAAGTTGCTTAGGTTGCAGTTTTGACAGGTGGGTATGGGAACACAAAGTGTGTGTAAACATGACCGCTCACATGGTTGTGTCATGAAAAGAGGGCGGCGTGTTGTGTTTGTGGACTCATACAAGCGTGGGATAAAATGGGGATGACGGCAGGAGGTAGAACAACAGGATTATACGCGGCATTTGGAGGCATTTGAGGAAAAAAACATGTGACCTTTTCATTTTTTTTTTTTAATAACTATTTTCTAGTGGAAAAAAATGAATGTCATAGTAACAATAAAATAGTTTAGAGCTAGCTTATTCCGCAATAAATACAATAAAAAATAAAATAGGTGTTGTAATGACTGAATTTAAATTAAATAAATATATATAATACAAATATTCGTATATGGAACGAAAAAAAAAGAGAAAAAAAACGGTTCACTAGTTACAAGACAGTTGTCATAGACCAGGCCTGGGCAATTATATTGCCCCGGGGGGGGCCAAATTCAGAGAAAAAATTGTGTCTAGGGGCCGGTATATCTATTTTTAGGAACACTAATACAAAACCTCACAATGCTAAAAACATTATAACAAACCACCTTAAAAAATTAATATTTTTTTCTTTTTACTGAATGAGACACCCAGAATGTACATGAAAATAAAGAATGTGGGATTTACAATATTAGCTATGAACGATAAAACATTGAATATTGACAACATACAGTATGATCGTCACACCCCCTCTCCATCGACATATTTTACAATCAAGCAAAACGCAACAAAAATGCAACAAACAGCGAAATATGAACTCGAAGGGTAAAAAAAAAACCCACCTACTATCTGATATATCTGATATATCACGAAACTTCAGAACTTTGTTGTAAAAATCTCCTTCCGCGTCTGTCCCTGACACCCACATTTCAGGCTGACACTGTGGAAACGCTCCCCACCCACACTGCTTGGTGCCTCGGCTGAGCTGCTGTGACTTAGATTACCATAGTAACTAATTAGATTACCATAGTAACTAATTAGATTACCATAGTAACTAGTATATCATGCAAAAGCGCAGATTCCAACCATTGAAATACTCTGTATAGTTCAAGACTTATTACGGCCATTAGAAAACATGACTGCACATCATAATGGCAGCTACACTTTCCATCTTAAAGATCTAAATAAAATATTTGGGAATGTCCGGCGGGCCAGATTGAAAAGCTTAACGGGCCTTAATTTGCCCAGGTCTGTCATAGACCGATAAATGCATAAATGACATAAAGCAAAACAGCATTATTTGCAACAATGTTATCTTTTAATCTGAACACACTTAATATTTAAAAACTTAAAAAAAAAAAATGCTTTGTATGAAATAAACACACCACACTTAAAGGGGAACATTATCACAATTTCAGAAGGGTTAAAACCATTAAAAATCAGTTCCCAGTGGCTTATTTTATTTTTCGAAGTTTTTTTCAAAATTTTACCCATCACGCAATATCCCTAAAAAAAGCTTCAAAGTGCCTGTGACGTCACATAGTGATGCCAATACAAACAAACATGGCGGATGGACAGCAAGCTATAGCGACATTAGCTGGAATTCAGACTCGGATTTCAGCGGCTTAAGCGAAATTGAAGAAGAAACTGAAGCTATTGAGCCATATCGGTTTGAACCGTATGCAAGCGAAAACGACGAAAACGACACGAGAGCCAGCGACACGGGAGAAAGCGAGGACGAATTCGGCGATCGCCTTCTAACCAACGATTGGTATGTTTGTATTTTAAGTGTTGTAATGTTTTTAAGCTAAATTATTGGTAAACACAGTTTATGTATAATAATTTACGTAAAACCGCGAGTAATGAATAAAGTTTTCATCAATTAATATATTCTGTAGACATACCCTCATCCGCTCTCTTTTCCTGAAAGCTGATCTGTCCAGTTTTGGAGTTGATGTCAGCAGGCCAGGGAAGCTAGGGTCGATATTCTTCTCTTGATCATCTTCGGTGGCATAAGGGACGGTGTGAGCCAAGACATCCAGGGGGTTTAGCTCGCTTGTCTGCGGGAACAAACTGCCGCTATTGCTTGCCGTGCTACCGAGGTCCTTTGTCCCTGAATAGCTCACACACTCCGGCAGATTCAATGGGGGTCTGGCGGCAGATTTCTTTGACTTTATCGTTGGAAATGCATCTGCTTTGAGTGTCGCAGGATATCCACACATTCTTGCCATCTCTGTCGTAGCATAGCTTTCGTCGGTAAAGTGTGCGGAACAAACGACTGACCATTTCGTCGGCTTTCCCCGCAGCCTCGTATTTTGAACAAATTTCGTCCAATTTCTTGCCACTTTCGCATCTTTGGGCCACTGGTGCAACTTGAATCCGTCCCTGTTCGTGTTGTCACACCCTCCGACAACACACCGACGAAAGTGAGAAAATGGCGGATTGCTTCCCGATGTGACGTCACAACTCCGAGAGCGAATAATAGAAAGACGTTTAATTCGCCCAAATTCACCCATTTAGAGTTCGGAAATCGGTTAAAAAAATATATGGTCTTCTTTCTGCAACATCAAGGTATATATTGACGCTTACATAGGTCTGGTGATAATGTTCCCCTTTAAGCCTAAAGGACCAGAGGTGGGTAGAGTACTGACAACTTGTACTCAAGTAAGAAACACTGTTACTTTAGAATAATATGACTCAAGTAAAAGTCAAAAGTCAAAATAACTACTTCATCAAGAGTAAATGGTACATGGGTTATACCATACTTGCCAACCTTGAGCCCTCCAATTTCGGGAGGTGGGGGGTGGGGGGGCGGGGAGGGGGCGTGGTTGGGGGCGTGGTTAAGAGGGGAGGAGTATATTTACAGCTAGGATTCACCAAGTCAATCAATCAATCAATCAATCAATCAATCAATCAACTTTAGTCAAGTATTTCATATATATATATATATATATAAATAAATAAAAATACTTGAATTTCAGTATTTACTCATATACACACACACATAACACTCATCTACTCATTGTTGAGTTTAGGGTTGAATTGTCCATCCTTGTTCTATTTGTCACTATTTTTCTAACCATGCTGAACGCCCTCTCTGATGATGCATTGCTGTGTGGCACTCAAAAAGTGCTTTCATCAAATGCACTAGATGGCGGTATTGTCCTGTTTAAGAGTGTCACAACATTGCTGTTTACGGCAGACGAACTGCTTTACGGTAGACGAAAACTTGACTGCTGTTGTTGTGTGTTGTTACCGCTCTGGGAGGACGTTAATGAAACTGCCTAACAATAAACCCACATAAGAAACCAAGAACTCGCCCTCGATCATTCTACAGTTATAACGTCATTGGGCAGGTACGCTGTTTATATTGTGTGCCTGAATTTCGGGAGGTTTTCGGGAGAGGTGCTGAATTTCGGGAGTCTCCCGGAAAATCCGGGAGGGTTGGCAAGTATGGGTTATACTTGTATAGCGCTTTTCTACCTTTTTTTAAGGAACTCAAAGCGCTTTGACACTATTTCCACATTCACCCATTCACACACACATTCACACACTGATGGCGGGAGCTGCCATGCAAAGCCCTAACTACGACTCATCAGGAGCAAGGGTGAAGTGTCTTACTCGAGGACAAGGTTGACAAGGTTGGTAGAAGGTGGGGATTGAACCAGGAACCCTCAGGTTGCTGACACAGCCACTCTCCCAACTGCGCCACGCCGTCGAGTAAGTATTCCGTAAAAAAACTAACTTACGATTTATTCGGTAGCTTATTTTTACCGGTGTGGCTTGTAATCCGTAAAGTACGTTAGTTAAGTGCGCCAGCGGAAGAGTAAATGGTAAACGGGTTATACTTGTATAGCGCTTTTCTACCTTTTCAAAGCGCTTTGACACTATTTCCACATTCACCCATTCACACACACATTCACACACTGATGGCGGGAGCTGCCATGCAAGGCCCTAATTACGACCCATCAGGAGCAAGGGTGAAGTGTCTTGCTCAAGGACACAACGGACGTGACTAGGATGGTAGAAGGTGGGGATTGAACCAGGAACCCTCAGGCTGCCGTCCCCAGTGTTGACGAAAGTGCTTCACACCGACAATACTCAATATATCAAACAAAAAAAAATCGATCTTACGAGTTGTGTTGACTTCCAAAAGCTAGCTCGCAATGAGCTTTGTGAACTAAACAGCGCCCTCTGCTGGCGACGTTAATGAGCATGCTAGCTCGTCAAAATTCCTCTCGCTTTTTTTTTTTTTTTTTTTTTCCAGCAGCAACTTCGCTGTCCGAACCAAGGCCAATTATCCAAGCTCCCATAATTCAATTGGTGCACACGGCGTGCAAGCATTTAGCCAGTATTAATCAGAGCTTTTTCCTCAAACAGATGGTTTGCCGCTTACGCAAGGCGTTTATCCATGTAAGCGTGAAGCGTGCTCAGAAATGCGGCTGAACCTAACATCGCTTCTCTCAAAGGAATCCCACTGATCCTATTTGCGGAGGAGGCGAAGTAAAACTTTTATCAGGTGCGAGCAGGATCGGCCGCCGTTGTCACCGCGCTGAGCCCCGGGGCCATGTTTTTCTTTTCCTTTTTTTAATGTTGTGGTTTTTTTTGGGGTTTTTTAGCATTTGGATGGCATTTGTTTAAGGAGTGCAAGTGAACAAATACGTGACATCAGTAGCCCGTCGTCCTGGGAGACGCATGACAACGAAGAGGAATAAATGACGCGGCACGCTAAATAAACACGGATCAAATTAGTGCCTTGCATCAAATAGGAAGCGTTCAAAACACTCCAGGGGAAAAGGTGTTTGCATCGTAGTAATGGAAATATAAGAATATTGATCATACTAAATGCACTGAACATATTTTTTTAAAAGTTACTGATAATTCATCTATTGTCTTGTTTGGTTAGTTTAGCAATGTAACATTTAAAAACACCAGCACTATATAGTATAATAACATGTATTTTGAATAAAATACATACAAACAGATCATTTTAAAAAGGTTGATATTGATAATAGTACGCATAAATACATGTATATAAATATATAAACATTGTTACTGTGCAGTAAGAAATACAATGATGATAATAATAAATTACATTATTATCACTATTTATTGATGATTTATGTATATATTAGTTTAGCAGTGTAACATTAGCGCAACATATATACATACAGTATATATATATATATATGTATATATATATATATATATATATATATATATATATATATATATATATATATATATATATATATGTATGTGTGGGAAAAAAATCACAAGACTATTTCATCTCTACAGGCCTGTTTCATGAGGGGGGGTTCCCTCAATCGTCAGGAGATTTTAATGGGAGCATTCGCATACCATGGTTTATATAGGGCACAGAGTGGGTGGGTACAGGCTGGCCTAGGGGCGTGGTGATTGGCTCATGTGTTACCTAGGAGGTGTTTCCGTCTATGGCGGCATGTTGTTACAATTCCGCTGCGCTTGTTGAGGGATGACAGGTCTGGACGGTAAATAATAAACAGTTTCTCTTTCAAGCATAGGTTGCATCTTTTATTACCACTATTGTAAGGTGTGCTGGATGCAAGAATTTGCCATGTTATTGAATATTCAACATTATTGTCTTTGAGGTCCCAAATATGTTTGCTGAGTTCCGTGGTATTTCGCAGGTTTTTGTTCCTGAAAGAAGCCTTGTGATTGTTCCATCTGGTTTTGAATTCTCCCTCGGTTAATCCTACATATGTGTCGGATGTGTTAATGTCCTTGCGTGTTACCTTAGATTGGTAGACAACTGATGTTTGTAAGCACCCCCCGTTGAGAGGGCAATCAGGTTTCTTTCGACAATTACATCCTTTGTTGGTTTTGGAGTCGCTCTGTCTGAGGGCCGACGGCTCATTTGCAATTGTTTTGTTGTGGTTTGAGATGATTTGTCGTATATTGTTCATGCAGCTGTAGCTCAATTTAATGTTGTTCTTGTTGAATACTTTTCTTAGGATGTTGTCTTTGGGAAAGTGTTTGTCAATCAGATTGAGGAATTTGTGTCCAATGTTCGTTGAGACGTTTTTGCTGTATGGGGGGTTGTACCAGACGATGTCGTTCCGTTTTCTGTTCTTTTTTGGCTGGTTTCCTGGCGTGGGTTCATAGGTGAGGGTGAAATTGTATCCGCTTTCATCAAGGGCTTTTTGGTACGGGGGGGTTGCTTGGTCAAATTCAGCTTTGCTAGATGACAGCATCGATAGCCTTTTATTGATTCCGGTAGGTATTCTTTTCGTGGTGGTGGGTGGGTGGTTGCTGTCATGGTGCACGTATTGGAGTGTTGTGTTGGGTTTCGTGAATGGTTGGTAGCTGTTATTTCTCAGGTTGAAAGTGACGTCAAGGAAGTTGACGGTTTGCTTGTTGGCTTCAATCGTGATCCGTAGGCCGTTCTCTTTGAAAATTTGGCATATGCGCTTCTTGGTATTCTCGCTGCTCCTTATATAGACATATACATACATATACATATATACACATATATATAAAAATATATATACACATATATACATACACACATACATACATATATACATACTTACATGTACATACATGTATATACATATATATATATATACACATACATATATACATATACATATATACATATAATTATACATATACATACATATATATATATATATATATATATATATATATATATATATATATATATATATATATATATATATATATATATATATATATATATCAAGCGGTGAGACGGGGTATCGCAGAGGCTGATTTGAGGAGAGGCCAGCTCGCAGAGGAGAAGAGAGACAGGAGGAAACGTACTGCAAATACCATCGCACAGCAGGAGCGGGAGGAAGTCTCGACACATGTTTGCACTAAGTGCAACAGGGACTGTCACTCAAGAATTGGCTTGTACAGCCATGCTAGGCGTTGTCAACAAACATGAACGTACCGTATCAACAAAACATCAAGTTAAAATGTGAAAATTATAATTAAATATGTGCATTGTATAATTACAACACTCATTAAAACTGAAAAGATATTACTAATATTTGACTAAAACAGGATGACAAAACGATTTAAATTAAAAAAATAAATAAATAAACTTAATAATAATTAAAGTACCATTACAAAATTTTAAAAATTTAAAATAAATTAAATAAAAAAATAAACATCAAATTGAAATAAGTGTCTGACACAAGAGCGTAAATTAGCATGGTCATCTGTGACTAAGCTGCCAAAGATATATATATATATATATATATATATATATATTAGTGTTGTTCCGATACCAATATTTTACTAAAATGTATTTCGATATTTTTCAGTACTTTTTGTTACTTTTCTAAATAAAGGGGACCACAAAAATTGCATTATTGGCTTTATTTTAACCGGTACAGTGTTGCGGTACTATACTAATACCGGTATACCGTACAACCCTAATATATATATATATATATATATATATATATATATATATATATATATATATATATATATATATAAATCTATTTAAAATGTTAATAATGGTGTGGAGAGGAACAGGAAGAGAGGAAGAGGAACTTGATTTAAATATTAAAGACATGCATACATTCATATTTGGTTATTATTTGATGATAAAAATAATAACAAAATAAATGCACAGAAAATAATTTACATTTTGAGGTTATAGACACATTTCTGGTGTCTTTATTAGTAAATTATAACATTTAAAAATTATTTACAATAGACTTGTATAACAATAACATATTCATTAAAAATAAAAACTATTTTAAAAAGTAAAACATTGTGGGCGTGATACTTATTACAAATATTACATGCTTAAATATATATTGAATAAGAGACCTACAGAGATGTAGTTAATTTTTGTATGCTTTAATGAAACAAAAGGATTATAAATCATGATTTTAATGTACTGTATCATGTGTTGTTGTATTTAAATGTGCCGCTTTCATTATTCTTATATAGATAACAAACATGCACACCAGCTACAATATTTTTTTCTTACCGGTTACATTCCAATCATGGACTTGTATCTTTTTTATTTTTTTTGGTTATGGTCAACGGTTATTCAACAATGTATACAGTTACAATATTACACATCACATACTTATCATATTTTCAACTTCTCATAACATGTCCGAAAAGGAGTGGAAGGAAACAAAAAATATCTAATCCTATACTCCTTTTCCAATTCATATCAAATACTTCCTGTTTTTGTTTTGTAACACAATTATCAAATGTTTTCTTTGCATTATTATTCAGATTGCCTATATTGTTCAACGCCTCTTTGAAAGTGACAAGCACAAGAAAAAGTATATCTTTTTTTATAATGTTTAATTAAAAAAATGTGTTTTGCCAATACAGATCGTATTGCTATTTTTATTGTGCATGTGTACATAATGAGGTTATTGTTATAATATACTGAAATAAACGACTAAATGCTTCTCAAAGTCATTCATCCTCGGTAATGCTAAATACGAACCATAGATGTTTTTTTCAAGTGTAGTGCTATTTACGTGTGTGTGTGTGTGTGTGTGTGTGTGTGTGTGTGTGTGTGTGTGTGTGTGTTCTTGTATTTCTACCCTTCTTGAGACATCAACAAAGAAAAGTACCTTCCATATGAGGAGCGGTGAACAAGTTAGGACATAAATCATGGTCCCAATACGGAAGACCATTGCATCTAATAGAGAATGTCTCATTTGCACCCCTTTGGCCAAAATTAATTTAAAAAAAAAAATACAATCAATATTTATATAGAGGCATACTGTAATAACTTGAAGTAAACAATGAAGATTAAAAAACAATTACAAACAAAACATTAAAAAAATAAAAAAATAACTAAAAGCAGTCTTTTTCTCACAATGTGTCGACTTTTTCTTATAAAATTGGGAACAAATTCTCATATTCTTTCTGTTTCTGTAATATTGCAGTATTTTCTCGTAAAATTATTACTTTTTTTAATGTAAAATCATTACTTTTTAATGCAAAATGGTGACATTTGTCATATAAAATTCTGACTTTTATCACAAATATTGCCAATGTTTTTGTTCCATCCATCCATCCATTTTCTACCGCTTGTCCCTTTTGGGGTCGCAGGGGGTGCTGGAGCCTATCTCAGCTGCATTTTTGTTGTTCTCATAAAATAGTGACATTTTTTTGAGTAAGATTATGACTTTTTTTCATAATTTTGCCGAGTAGAATTCCGATTGTTATTATAATATTGCCAACAGTTTAAAGTTTTCTTATATAATTGTGACTTTTGTCGAGTAAAAGTACGACTTTTTTCATAAAATTGCCAAAATTTTAAGCTTTTCTTGTAAAATTGCGACTGTCATTGAGTAAAATTCCAACTTTTATCATAATATTGCACCCTAACCCTAACCCTTTTTCTTGCAGAATTTTTACTTGCGTTGAGTAAAATGACGACTTCTATTATAATACTGCCAAAATTCCAAGTTTTTCTAGTGAAATTGTGACCTTTTTCTTGTGAAATTCCAACTTATTTTTCACAACAAGCTTTTTAATATTTCCATAGTATGTATATCTTATATACATATCTTTATATATCTAGAAAGGGTGGTCCTAAAGAGGTCGGCATTTTTCGGAGGTCTCAAGAAGCTAACAAATACAAGAATGTGTGTGTGTGCGTGTGAGTGTGGTCACATGATAATTACCTGGCCGCATCCTTCATCTCCTCCTGGCCTCACCGCCGTGTGACCTTTCTGCTTGTGACAGACAGACAGATGAGTCCACGCTGGCCCGAGTGTGGGTGTCACTGCAGAGATGACAGAACACGTGAAGGGGCGAGGAGAGGAATGTTGGCGCGGCTTCCAGAAGCAAACACAAAGATGTCCGTTGAATGATGTTTTTTAATGCCCCTCTGACACACCGATACAGACGTCCAAAGTCTTCAATAGAGACGATAATGCTTGTTTATTTATTGATTTGACAACGTTTATTATTGCGGCTGTATTTCACCGCGCTGTACGACGCACTACGTCACCCTAAGAACGGTCTATAGAATACTGACAGTCTCTACACGCTAACCAAGACATTCAAAATATTCCTCCCAGGAATATTCCTCCCACTCATGCAGCAGCTGCACCAGTGCACAGCTGCAATCAATCAGCAATCTGCACACCTGAAGCTGATGAGACGCCGGGCTTCTTAAGCCAGTGCAAACCGGAGTTCCGGGCCAGAACGTAGCGACCTGTTCCCATACAGTAAGCCGATATCTCGAGCTCTATGCGCACTCTCTCTCAAAAAAAACAATACAGTTCTTCACCACTGCACACTGCGTAATATAATTTTCCCGGAATTGATTCATGACTAGAAAGAACAGCTCTATCTTAGACAACAGCCGTCTAACTCAGACTAGGTTAGTCCTACCTAGTCTTTGAGCAATGAACTGATGAAGCCTGCTGGGATAAGAAGTTGTTTTCTGTTGTCATCCCAGCGGGATTCATCAGTTCTTGTTCAAAGACTAGGTAGGACAGCTGTAGCTCAGAAGACGGGTGTCTCGCGCGGACTCCTGCTGCTCTATCTAGTCTTTGAGCGATGAACTACGGAAGCCTGCTCGGATGAGAAGACGTGTTGCTACTCATTCCAGCAGGATTTGTCAGTTCATGCTCAAAGACTAGGTAGGACAGCTCTAGCTCAGGCGACAGATGTATAGCTCAGACAAAGACGAGGCAGGACTAACTAGTCTGAGTTGGATAGCTCTATCTAGTTTTTAAGCACAAACTGAGGAAGCCTGCTGGGATGGGAGGACGTTTCCTGTTGTCATCCCAGTGGGATTAATCCGTTCTTGTTCAAAGACTAGGTAGAACAGCTGTAGTTCAGAAGACGGGTGTCTAGCCCAGACTTCTGCTGCTCTACGTAGTCTTTGAGCATTGAACTAAAGTAGCTTGCTGGGATGGGAGGACGTTTCCTGTTGTCATCCCAGTGGGATTAATCAGTTCTTGTTCAAAGACTAGGTAGGACAGCTGTAGTTCAGAAGACGGGTGTCTAGCCCGGACTACTGCTGCTCTACCTAGTCTTTGAGCAATGAACTGATGAAGCCTGCTGGGATGGGAAGACGTTTACTGTTGTCATCCCAGCGGGATTCATCAGTTCTTGCTCAAAGACTAGGTAGGACAGCTTTAGCTCAGAAGACAGGTGTCTAGTGCGGACTACTGCTGCTCTATCTAGTCTTTGAACAATGAACGAGGGAAGCCTGCTCGGACTAGAAGACATTTTGCTACTCATTCCAGCAGGATTTGTCAGTTCATGCTCAAAGACTAGGTAGGACAGTTCGAGCTCAGACAACAGATGTATAGCTCAGGCAAGAGCTGTCCTATCTAGTCTTTGAGCATGAACTGGGAAAGGAATGAGAAGGTAAACGTCTTATCACCTAAGCAGGCTTAATCAGCTCCCATTCAAAGACTCGGCAGGACTAACTAGTCTGAGTTGGACAGCTCTATCTAGTCTTTGAGCACGAACTGAGGAAGCCTGCTGGGATAAGAAGACGTGTTCCGTTGTCATCCCAGCGGGATTCATCAGTACTTGTTCAAAGACTAGGTAGGACAGCTGTAGTTCAGAAGACGGGTGTCTAGCCCGGACTACTGCTGCTCGACCTAGTCTTTGAACAATGAACTGATGAAGCCTGCTCGGATGGGAAGACGTTTCCTGTTGTCATCCCAGCGGAATTCATCAGTACTTGTTCAAAGACTAGGTAGGACAGCTGTAGCTCAGAAGACGGGTGTCTAGCGCGGACTACTGCTGCTCTACCGAGTCTTTGAGCAATGAACTGATGAAGCCTGCTCGGATGAGAAGACGTGTTGCTACTCTTTCCAGCAGGATTTGTCAGTTCATGCTCAAAGACTAGGTAGGACAGTTCTAGCCCAGGCGACAGATGTATAGCTCAAACAAAGAGCTGTCCTATCTAGTCTTTGAGCATGAACTGGGAAAGGACTGAGAAGGTAAACTTCTTCTCACCTAAGCAGGCTCAATCAGCTCCTACTCAAAGACTAGGCAGGACTAATTAGTCTGAGTTGGACAGCTCTATCTAGTCTTTGAGCACAAACTGAGGAAGCCTGCTGGGATGGGAGGACGTTTCCTGTTGTCATCCCAGCGCGATTCATCAGTTCTTGTTGAAAGACTAGGTAGGACAGCTGTAGCTCAGAAGACGGGTGTCTAGCGCGGACTACTGCTGCTCTATCTAGTCTTTGAGCAATGAACTACTGAAGCCTGCTCGGATGAGAAGACGTGTTGCTACTCATTCCAGCAGGATTTGTCAGTTCATGCTCAAAGACTAGGTAGGACCGCTCTAGCTCAGGCGACAGATGTATAGCTCAGACAAAGAGCTGTCCTATCTAGTCTTTGAGCATGAACTGTGAAAGGAATGAGAAAGGAAACGTCTTCTCACCTAAGCAGGCTTCATCAGCTCCTGCTCAAAGACTAGGCAGGACTAACTAGTCTGAGTTGGACAGCTCTATCTAGTCCTTGAGCACAAACTGAGGAAGCCTGCTGGGATGGGAGGACGTTTCCTGTTGTCAGCCCAGCGGGATTCATCAGTTCTTGTTCTAAGACTAGGTAGGACAGCTGTAGCTCAGAAGACAGGTGTCTAGCGTGGACTACTGCTGCTCTACCTAGTCTTTGAGCAATGAACTGATGAAGCCTGCTGGGATGGGAAGACGTTTCCTGTTGTCATCCCAGCGGAATTTATCAGTTCTTGTTCAAAGACTAGGTAGGACAGCTTTAGCTCAGAAGATGGGTGTTTAGCGCGGACTCCTGCTGCTCTATCTAGTCTTTGAGCAATGAACTGATGAAGCCTGCTCGGATGAGAAGACGTGTTTTGCTACTCATTCCAGCAGGATTTGCTGGAACTTCCCCCGCTGTACCGTGACAATTTTTCCAGAATTATTCCAACAGTGTAAGGGACAAGCGGTAGAAAATGGATGCAGGGATGATTCCTGAGTCATGTTTAGCGTGTCAAACGTCGGCCACAAAGAGAGTGAAGGGGTCTAAAAATTGAGGTATTGTCATTTACCACCAACACAAAAGGCGCCCTCTGTTTATTTGAGTCGTCCAATCAATAGCGACATCTCATTTTCCCAGGATGCCGAGCTGCCTGACGGAGAGACTTCATCAGCGCTTTAAGAAAAACCCACTCCGGGCTCCTCGCACTGACAACGAAGGACGGCGAAGACAGCCGGCGTCCGTCCGTCAGGCCAGGGGCGGCGGCGTTATTTACATTTCAGTCAATAGACTGTTCACTCATGTGTTTGGAGGGCCTTGTAAAGTCGGTAATCCCCGCTTCACCATGAATAAATACATAAACAATGTATTGTGCGTGTCGGGGCAGAGAGCGCCGAGACGCCAAGGAGGGTCTTCGGGGGCGGGCGGATCGGATTTTGCGGTAATTTGCCGATAAGTAATTGCAATTTTGTGCAGTGACTGCGATCCATACTGCACTTGTAGGCGATCAATGTCCCGAGCTGTTAGCTCACTCACTCCGCTGTCACCCAGCGTTACCATGGCGCCCCAAAAGAGGGAATAAACTGATGTTTTATTCAGCGACCAGCCTCAAATCTGAGGTGATTTATCTCCAGGCAGCTGCGACAAACAACGTCGCCAAGACAATGGCGGCTGGGACGGAGTAAGCTATTTCGCAATTTGGAGCATCAATAAAAATGCAAAATAGCCAGGAAAAAGCGTTTATCTGGTGACAATGCAGGTGTCATGGCAAGGAAGTAGAGACGGATGGACCAAGAGGAGAAAGTCTTACTCATTTTTTTTTTTTGGAAAGAGGATATTGCACATTTGTCACCATCAACACAGGCACCTTTGGAACTCTTGACCAATCACTGACTCGGCACACCTTTTTAAAGGGGAACATTATCACAATTTCAGAAGGGTTAAAACCATTAAAAATCAGTTCCCAGTGGCTTATTTTATTTTTCGAAGTTTTTTTCAAAATTTTACCCATCACGCAAAATCCCTAAAAAAAGCTTCAACGTGCCTGATTTTAACCATCGTTATAAACACCCGTCCATTTTCCTGTGACGTCACACAGTGATGCCAATACAAACAAACATGGCGGATAGAACAGCAAGGGAAAGCGACATTAGCTGTTAATATCTGCTTACTTTCTCTTTTGTCACCTTTTTCTCACCTATTTTAAGGAGCGCTGTAAGTGGCTGATCCATCGGCGGTCCCGTCTTGTCCCCTTGTAACGTATGTCTGCTCTTAATGGGACTGTGCCGAAAATGAAATTTTAGATCTTATGTGTCTTGTACAGGTAAAAGCCAGTAAATTAGAATATTTTGAAAAACTTGATTTATTTCAGTAATTGCATTCAAAAGGTGTAACTTGTACATTATATTTATTCATTGCACACAGACTGATGCATTCAAATGTTTATTTCATTTAATTTTGATGATTTGAAGTGGCAACAAATGAAAATCCAAAATTCCGTGTGTCACAAAATTAGAATATTACTTAAGGCTAATACAAAAAAGGGATTTTTAGAAATGTTGGCCAACTGAAAAGTATGAAAATGAAAAATATGAGCATGTACAATACTCAATACTTGGTTGGAGCTCCTTTTGCCTCAATTACTGCGTTAATGCAGCGTGGCATGGAGTCGATGAGTTTCTGGCACTGCTCAGGTGTTATGAGAGCCCAGGTTGCTCTGATAGTGGCCTTCAACTCTTCTGCGTTTTTGGGTCTGGCATTCTGCATCTTCCTTTTCACAATACCCCACAGATTTTCTATGGGGCTAAGGTCAGGGGAGTTGGCGGGCCAATTTAGAACAGAAATACCATGGTCCGTAAACCAGGCACGGGTAGATTTTGCGCTGTGTGCAGGCGCCAAGTCCTGTTGGAACTTGAAATCTCCATCTCCATAGAGCAGGTCAGCAGCAGGAAGCATGAAGTGCTCTAAAACTTGCTGGTAGACGGCTGCGTTGACCCTGAATCTCAGGAAACAGAGTGGACCGACACCAGCAGATGACATGGCACCCCAAACCATCACCCAACCATGCAAATTTTGCATTTCCTTTGGAAATCGAGGTCCCAGAGTCTGGAGGAAGACAGGAGAGGCACAAGATCCACGTTGCCTGAAGTCTAGTGTAAAGTTTCCACCATCAGTGATGGTTTGGGGTGCCATGTCATCTGCTGGTGTCGGTCCACTCTGTTTCCTGAGATCCAGGGTCAACGCAGCCGTCTACCAGCAAGTTTTAGAGCACTTCATGCTTCCTGCTGCTGACCTGCTCTATGGAGATGGAGATTTCAAGTTCCAACAGGACTTGGCGCCTGCACACAGCGCAAAATCTACCCGTGCCTGGTTTACGGACCATGGTATTTCTGTTCTAAATTGGCCCGCCAACTCCCCTGACCTTAGCCCCATAGAAAATCTGTGGGGTATTGTGAAAAGGAAGATGCAGAATGCCAGACCCAAAAACGCAGAAGAGTTGAAGGCCACTATCAGAGCAACCTGGGCTCTCATAACACCTGAGCAGTGCCAGAAACTCATCGACTCCATGCCACGCCGCATTAACGCAGTAATTGAGGCAAAAGGAGCTCCAACCAAGTATTGAGTATTGTACATGCTCATATTTTTCATTTTCATACTTTTCAGTTGGGCAACATTTCTAAAAATCCCTTTTTTGTATTAGCCTTAAGTAATATTCTAATTTTGTGACACACGGAATTTTGGATTTTCATTTGTTGCCACTTCAAATCATCAAAATTAAATGAAATAAACATTTGAATGCATCAGTCTGTGTGCAATGAATAAATATAATGTACAAGTTACACCTTTTGAATGCAATTACTGAAATAAATCAAGTTTTTCAAAATATTCTAATTTACTGGCTTTTACCTGTATGTACATGTTAAAGAATGGACAATAATAAAGCATCTTGAAATCTTCTTGGTATTAATATGTTCTATCTACACTTCTGTTAAAATGTAATAATCACTTATTCTTCTGTTGTTTGGATACTTTACATTAGTTTTGGATGATACCACAACTTTAGTACCAGATATGATTCATTAGTATCACGGTACTATACTAATACCGGTATACCATACAACCCTAGTCCAGGGACATATTTCTTGAGTTTATAAAACATAATATAAAAAAAAAAATGAAAGAAGATGTTGTGATGCCAAATAATATTGACGTAATCGTAGTAGTATCGACTAGATACGCTACTGTACTTGGTATCATTACAGTGGATGTCAGGTGTAGCTCCACCAATAGCGTTTGTTTACATTTCGACGCCAGTAAGCTACGGTGTGTAGTGAAGCATGTTTCGGATTCAGACTCGGATTTCAGCGGCTTAAGCGATTCAACAGATTAGGCATGTATTGAAACGGATGGTTGTAGTGTGGAGGCAGGTAGCGAAAACTAAATTGAAGAAGAAACTGAAGCTATTGAGCCATATCGGTTTGAACCGTATGCAAGCGAAACCGACGAAAACGACACGACAGCCAGCGACACGGGAGAAAGCGAGGACGAATTCGGCGATCGCCTTCTAACCAACGATTGGTATGTGTTTGTTTGGCATTAAAGGAAACTAACAACTATGAACTAGGTTTACAGCATATGAAATACATTTGGCAACAACATACACTTTGAGAGTGCAGACAGCCCAGTTTTCATCAATTAATATATTCTGTAGACATACACTCATCCGCTCTCTTTTCCTGAAAGCTGATCTGTCCAGTTTTGGAGTTGATGCCAGCAGGCCAGGGAAGCTAGGGTCGATATTCTTCTCTTGATCATCTTCGGTGGCATAAGGGACGGTGTGAGCCAAGACATCCAGGGGGTTTAGCTCGCTCGTCTGCGGGAACAAACTGCCGCCATTGCTTGCCGTGCTACCGAGGTCCTTTGTCCCTGAATTGCTCACACACTCCGGCAGATTCAATGGGGGTCTGGCGGCAGAATTCTTTGACTTTATCGTTGGAAATGCATCTGCTTTGAGTGTCGCAGGATATCCACACATTCTTGCCATCTCTGTCGTAGCATAGCTTTCGTCGGTAAAGTGTGCGGAACAAACGTCCAATTTCTTGCCACTTTCGCATCTTTGGGCCACTGGTGCAACTTGAATCCGTCCCTGTTCGTGTTGTTACACCCTCCGACAACACACCGACGAGGCATGATGTCTCCAAGGTATGGAAAACAGTCGAAAAAACGGAAAATAACAGAGCTGATTTGACTCGGTGTTTGAGAAAATGGTGGATTGCTTCCCGATATGACGTCACATTGTGACGTCATCGCTCTGAGAGCGAATAATAGAAAGACGTTTAATTCGCCAAAATTCACCCATTTAGAGTTCGAAAATCAGTAAAAAAAATATATGGTCTTTTTTCTGCAACATCAAGGTATATATTGACGCTTACATAGGTCTGGTGATAATGTTCCCCTTTAAAGCACATCTTTACTCTCTGTTCCTGGAGCCAGCATGAAAAATCGACGTTTGCTCTTATTTCTAATGTTATTAGCTTTATTGATCTTGTCTTATTGCACTGTTGCTTGTGTTGTGTTATTGTTTTCAGTTGTAGTCGTAGCACAGCGGCTCATTACTTTGTAAATAAAGTTGCACACCACCGCAGGGTGCAGGACAAGTCGTCTAGTAGTACTAATCGCCACCTACTGGCCCGGCATGCATACTACATCACAATCGGCGCCGTCCTTGCAATCCATCTGGCCTCAATGTGATCTATTCCTGCAAATGTGTGCCCTTTGTTCGTTAATCCAAGCCCACTTAGCGCCGCAGTGGCTGCATCAGCTTGCGGCGGTGCAAAGAAAGCAGCTGGGCGAGCACAGCGGGACGCTGAGGAAGATGCATTAGCAAGCAAGCGAGCATGCGGCGGGGAGCGAGAGGCTCTTTTTCTTTTTCCCTGACTTGGTGTTTCCACGCTCGCTGACTCTGCCTGCCAGAGGAGTAAGTGCACAGGTAAGCTTCCATCTTATTGGTGCGGACGGTGATGGAAGATGCTGTGCATCGACTGCGACGTGCCGCTCATTGATTTGCTTTTTGCTGCCTGGCGCTCGCGGGTAAACTTCATCACTTTCAAAAGTTCCCCCTCGGCTGCTTTGTTGACGTCATTTAAAAATACAGTAATGTGCCTCACACGCTTTGGGGACCAAAGTGGACTGAAAAGAATAAAACTGGTATCTTTCATCAGCTTAGCACTCCCCGACTACCTATTCTTTTTATTCTGGGGACGGGGTTGCGCGGTTGGAAGAGTGGCCGTGCCAGCAACCTGAGGGTTCCTGGTTCGATCCCCAGATTCTACCAACTTAGTCACGTCCGTTGTGTCCTTGAGCAAGACACTTCACCCTTGCTCCTGATGGGTCGTGGTTAGGGCTTTGCATGGCAGCTCCCGCCATGTCATGATCTGTGGTCTGGATCATGTTTTTTTTGTTATTTTCTGTTAGTTTAAGACTCCATTAGTTCCTGTTTTTTGTGCACCCTTGTTTGTTTAGTTACTTATCAGTTTCACCTGCCTCA
The DNA here is from genome assembly GCF_033978685.3 of Nerophis lumbriciformis. NCBI lineage: Eukaryota > Metazoa > Chordata > Actinopteri > Syngnathiformes > Syngnathidae > Nerophis > Nerophis lumbriciformis. The sequence goes on from NC_084555.2 coordinate 1,954,727, forward strand.
TGTGTTCGGGACACGCACTTGCTCTAATCATCCATCCATCCATCCATCCATCTTCTTCCGCTTATCCGAGGTCGGGTCGCGGGGGCAGCAGCCTAAGCAGCGAAGCCCAGACTTCCCTCTCCCCAGCCACTTCGTCCAGCTCTTCCTGTGGGACCCCGAGGCGTTCCCAGGCCAGCCGGGAGACATAGTCTTCCCAACGTGTCCTGGGTCTTCCCCGCGGCCTCCTACCGGTTGGACGTGCCCTAAACACCTCCCTAGGGAGGCGTTCGGGTGG